>NC_137674.1:98530979-98533479 GCF_963989245.1 Nansenia antarctica | reverse complement strand
AGACCATTCCTCATTCCATTCCTTGCATTACAATGAGCCCATCTTCATCTTCCATCTTCTGCCTCCACCAGCCTCCTTGTAACAGTACATAGTGAGTGAGTCAACATAATGCGCATAAACTATTCATTTTTGTCAGCAGGAAACATATCACACAGGGTGAATAAAGTGCTCTCCAAAATGTTGTTGGTGGGTTGGAGATCAAAAATGATCTTTTGATTGGTTTAAGCATCAGGGCAAAAACATGTTTACTGTACTCTACAATTATGTTATAGCTGTTTTCTAGTATGATGGTGTTTTGTTGATCCTCTTGTATATGATGTCCTGTGGTGGGTGTTATGTGTTTTTGGAAGCAAGAGTGTGTATAGGGGGGGGGGGGGGGGAGACACGGCTGTATTGTTCAAATGGGGATTTACTGCTTAAGTAACGCGCCTGTGATTAGGAGGCAGAGCCATCTGGTAGCCTGCGAGGGGCGCCCATACCCACACACACACGCACATACACACACATACACACTCGCACCAACACTTGTGCGCACACAGACACACATACACACTTGCGCACACAGACACACTGTATATACGCACTCGCACACACACACATACTGTATATACACACTTGCACATACACACACACACACACCTACACAAACACACATACTGTATACACACTCGCACAAACACAAATTGTATATATACACACACACACACAAAAAACTCTTTCCATTTCTCTCACTCATTCATATTCATTCTCTCTCATATTCTCTCACACATGCAATCACTCACACACGCAGCCATTGTATCTGTTGTTATTGCACCCACGCACATACACACACACACTTGCCCACACACTTGACCCCCCCCCCCCCCCCACACACACACACACACATACACATACACATACACATACACATACACATACAAACTCACAGAAAGAGTCCCTTTTTTTCTATTTCTCTCATTCATATTCATTCTCTCTCACACACGCATGCAGTCACTCACACATGCAGCCAGTGTAAACATACATCTGTTGTTATGGCATGGTGGCTACATTGTGCATGTCTGTCTTTCCCTCCATCTCTATATCTCCTCCTATGTCTCTCCATCCCTCTGCTGTGATAACCCAATCAGACTCCACTCTCCACACCACCTCGCTCGACCTAAGTTGCTCTCTCTCTCTCTCTCCACAGTGTCTCCCTGCTGCTGACAGCTAATGAGGGAGGTTCTCTGAAGTTCTCCCCACGCCTCCTGCATTTATGATACGTTCCCTCCGCTGGCTCCGTCAGCTCCGCGGGCCCTCCTTGGGGAACCTGCTCAACATCTGCTCCAGTGTAGGTTCTGGATACTGTAGTAAAGAATCGAATAACTGTCAAAAACCTCATGCTTGTTTTTTTGTTTTTTTAAGCTGTTGCCAGGTAACGCGTATTTCTTCAAGACGTGCAGTCTTTAACAGTGTGTCCTTGTTGTGGCTACTGTACGACTTGTGCGCACGCAGACATACACACAGTCATACCCACCCACCCCCCCCCCCCACACACACACACACACACACACAATGATCCTGTCGGAGGTTCAGGCTCCTACATTCCTGAGTGAGAAAGTGGGCGAAGGAGGAAGGAGGAGAGTAGAGGGGTGTTATATCATATCAAGCTGTTACGTTAAATGACTGTGGGTCCCCCAGGGTCATCTTTAAACTGCGACCCACAGTGTCATCCAGTTGTCTTCTAATCAGCAGGCCGTCTAACAGGCCTTCCCACTGGTTCTCTGAGTAGGCCCGTCTAGGACACTCTGCTCCCACTGTATAAGCGAATGTCTCACACTCCTACACCATGCGCGTGCACGCTTGATTGACTCTTGATGACTCTTGCAAGCGTCACACATGGAACGACACACACACACACACAGACACACACAGATGTTACTCATCTCCTGTTAGCGAGGCATACTGAGAGCCTCTGCCTACACGATCCCAGCCTCAAGCTCCGTATTCCACCAGCCCAAGCAGCCTGACCCACCGCCATGACTCACCACGCCTGCATTGTCCCTGCCACATCCCGACACGGGACAGGCTGCAGGGCTCCTTCTCATACACGTACACAATGTAGCGGAGGTGATCTGGAACCAAGCCTGCCTGCCGACTTCTAATCCCAGATAACAGATAGTAGACAGCAGATTACCAGAAGGCATTGTTGCTGCCTTATCAGAAAAACACCCCAGGCTATGCTGCTGGGTTACTTGTCGTAGGTATAGAAATTCCACTGTAACAGTAGGTGTAGAGGTGGAGGCTGTTTGGAATCACTCTCATCGTGAATCACGCTCTGCTTCAAACTGTCGCCCTCGGAATTTATGGTCGTAATGGTAGACGCTTGGTCCAAGCCCCTGCTGGTCACGTTCATAAGACCGAGACCGCACCTACTTCCCCCTAGGAGATGGGCTGGTGTTCCCCCAGCCGCCTAGAGTTCCCCCAGCTGGTGTTCATGCAACATTACCCCCCATTTATAGAC
>NC_137674.1:98505979-98515979 GCF_963989245.1 Nansenia antarctica | reverse complement strand
CTTCTGCACATTAGATACTGTACATAAACTACCTCACTGTACATAGCCCATAACTACATATTGCCCATAACTGTATAGCCTACCTCTAAACTATAGGCTACTGATGTTTACAATACTACCTCTGCACATACTGTATATTACATAGTTTCCTATCACTACCTCTTGTTCTTTTATATCACGTCCTTATATCACTATTTGCACTTCTGGTTGGATGGTAAACTGCATTTCGTTGTATTGTACTTGTACTCTGCGATGACAATAAAGTTGAATCTAATCTAATGTGTCTTCCACATTGGGACCCAAGTTTGAACCCCACCTGTCACACATAGGCGAATAATCTATAATAGTGCTGAAACAAAGCATCACAAGGGGCCAATGAGAAGTGAACATCAACAGCGGTCAGAATGGAATACATACACAAGCAGTGGTTTCATTACGACTGTTGCTCTGGTTTCACTGTACCAACGGAAATGGATTAAATTGTTGACAAAGATCACCATCTGCTGGTAGCTATGCTGCATTGGACTAGTAATACTGCTTGATAGGTCTACTATCCACTCTCAGAAAGGTATTCTCTTACAAAATCAATGCTTTTGTATCATGTTTTTACTCACTTTTACATTTCTTAGAGTTTTTTCCAAATGAATACAGTTTCTTGTGTTACATTCAGATTGCGATATTTTGATTAATTATATAATCCATGAGATGTCCTTTAGGCATGAGAGGGATTTCAAGGAAGATATCTAAACTAGTGTCATAATTTTACATTTCTGATCTCAGCTCTACAGTAAGTAAAGCTTTATTTATATAGCGCCTTTCGTACATGAAATGCAGTACATGTCAAGCACAGTACATGTCAGCAAGTATGTCAATTGGAGATGTTACCTGTAATCTCACCAATAGTCCAACAGGGGGCGATGTTTTATAACGTATATGTGCGTCTCTAAAACAGACTGTACCTCATCCATCTCCACAGTTCAAATTAGACATTGACTTTTTTGGGTTACAACTACTCTTTTACAAGGTGGGGCAACATTTAAGTTTAAATGATTCATTCATAACCCTATCGCAACAATCTCTCATATTGTCGATCTGTGTGTTTATATCTCCCAAAAGTAATAATATAATTGATAAAATAATAATAATCACCTATACTAGTGGAGGCTGTTGGAGTTAGAAATCGTAGGATGTGCTCATTGTAAAGCATGAAATGGAATAAGGAATGTGTGTTTGTGTTTGATACCATTCCTGATTCCATTGCATTACATCCTCCAAATTGTACTTCTACTAGTCTCCCCGGATCCTGGCCTTGAGAGAAAGTAAACTGACCATAAAGTTTGCATCCTGTATACATTCAGTGGGATACGCTTCTTGCACAAGTTAAACAACTTACTTTGGATGAGTCATATGAGTCTTTGTCTTCACAGAGCAACACTTCATGTACCTAGCAGAGAACCCTATGTTGTTCTTTCAAACAAGTTTTGACAAACTGAATTTTGTATTTCAAAATTGAGAGAGAGTGGGTGTTCTTTTGGCAAAGTGGGAACCATGGTCTTTTATGCTGTCAAGGAGGCTGTTGAATGAAGGCTGGTGCGCCGTGAAGCAATGACTCACCTTAGCAAAATGCTGTCACAGCCAGAATGTCACGTCCACGGTCCTTTCAGAGACAACCAGATTTACTGTCCTTTATCTTTAGTAAAGGAACCAAAACCTTCCAAAGTAGAGATAACTCCACTCGACGTATATAAAAAGCACAACCATGTTTTTTTTCATATCTTTGTATTGTCTATTTTATGAAAAGGATGGTGGTAGAAACTATTTTACTGCAAAAATAGGTGAGACCGGAGCTGGTTATAAGTTATAACCAGCTCCGGTCTCACCTATTTTTGCAGTAAAATAGTAATATTAGTAATATAGCCTAAGCACTTTGAGCTGCAACGTTTGCAGGAAAAGTGCTATACAAATAAACTTTATTATTATTAATATGGGTTTGCTGACCTCTATACAAAATGGACCCTGGCTATGGTCTGTTTTGATTGATTGATTGATTGACAACTTTATTAGAAGATTTGCAGAAGTAGGTACATGAAAGTACATATTACATACAAGGTCAACTAACAGGATAAAAACCCAAGAAAGCCACTGGCTTATTTCAATTGGGGTCCTTGATTTTGGTCATTGTTACATGATTTTCCTGTGATGTAACAATGACCAAAGGTAGAACATGCAGAACAATGTAGAACATGCAGCTGGGGTTCTAGAATCCAGCTGCAGTACACATGACGTTAATTTACCTGCCATTCCTCTGTGAAGAGCTAGATAGATAGATTAGTTATTCGTTCTTCTCACAGTTTTTCTCCAACTCTCGCTATCCGAAAGTCACCAGACAATGAATCCTAGTGCGCCTATTCAACCGACGGCCTCCTTGTATGTAGGAGATCTCCACATGGACACCACTGAAGGAATGCTATGTGAGAAATTCAGCCCTTCTGGACCGATCACCTCTATAAGAGTGTGCAGGGACATGAGGACACGCCGGTCTCTCGGGTACGCTTTCGTCAACTTCCAACAGCGAGCTGACGCCGAGCGCGCCTTGGACACCATGAACTTCGACGCCGTCAACGGGAGACCCATGCGCATCATGTGGTGTCAGCGTGACCCCTCTAGAAGGAACAGTGGAGTCGGCAACATCTTCATCAAGAATTTAGCGAAGGCTTTCGACAGCAAGGACCTCTACGACACGCTCTCCGTGTTCGGGGACATCCTTTCCTGCAAGGTAGCGTCTGACGAGAACGGCTTCTCTAAACGCTTCGGCTTCGTCCAGTATAACACCCAGGAGGCCGCAGAGAGAGCTATCGAGAGACTCGACGGCACGTTGTTGAACGACCAAAAAGTGTTTGTCGGACACTGGAAGTCTCGCAAAGAGCGAGAGTTCACTAACGTCTACGTCAAGAACTTTGGGGAGGATATGGACGACCGACGCCTGAAGGAGAGGTTTGAGAGATTCGGACCGGCCCTGAGCGTCCGGGTCATGACTGATGGCGCTGGTAGATCCGCGGGTTTTGGATTCGTCAACTTCGAGAGGCACGAGAACGCCAAGAGGGCCGTCGAGGAGATGAACGGCCAGGAGATAAACGGGAGGCGGGTCTACGTGGGCCGGGCCCAGAAGAGAGGAGAGCGCCAGGATGTCCTGAAGAGCCAGTTTGAGCACACAGGCCACAGGACCACATACCAGGTGTGTGTTTATGAAGGAAAAACTGTGACAGCTGCTGGTGAAAAGTAGTCAAAGCAACCAGTAGGCAAAGTCATTTTTCAGTTTTTTTTTTTACATGTGCTTAAACTACAGATTGTACGCTTTCGAATGATGTGTCATACAATCACAATCCAGAGAAAAAGCTGTTTAAAGAGTTGGTTGTTTTTCACACCTTCACACAGCCAGCTAATGGGCGGTAACACAACCACTCCCCCTCTAGATTGACAGCTGTCAATATCTGTCAGTGTTAGTCACTGGGTGAGATAGCTACAGCTAACATTATTATGTGTATAAGAAAAAGAAGCTGATAGTCTCGGTAAACATTGCTGATGTATTTGAGGTATAAAAACATCTCACTAAACATGCTCTCTCTCTACCAGCAGGGTGTCAACCTGTACGTGAAGAACTTGCACGACCGCTTGGACGACGACCAACTGCACAAAGAGTTCTCCCGCTTCGGAACCATCACCAGCGCGAAGGTGATGATGACGGAGGAAGGACGCAGCAAGGGATTCGGCTTCGTGTGCTTCTCCTCCCCCGAGGCGGCCACCAAGGCCGTGACCGAGATGAACGGCCGCATCGTGGCCACCAAGCCCCTGTACGTGGCCCTGGCCCAGAGCAAGGAGGAGCGCCAGGCTCTCAGAACCAACCGGAACATGCCACAGAGGATGGCCAGCGTCTGCGCCGTTCCCGACCCAGACTTCCTACCTAACTTACCCTACCAGGTTGCTCCCCCACCTGGACTCTTCATGGCTTCTCACATTCCACAGACCCAGGACTGTGGAACCGCCCAATACTCCTCAGCTCAGCTGAGACCCACTCATCACCTGGCTACCCTCGAACCTGAGGCGAAACCTCAGCACTTCCAGAACACGCCCGACGACACCACCACGTCTCCATGGGCTACCGGGCCTCAGACCTTCGATGCTATGACCCCCGCCACACCTTCCCAGGTGCCCCGTAGGATGACGTCTCAGCACATAGGTCAGTTTATTTAGTGAAGCATCCCTGCGCATAGCAAGGTTCCCACGGGTCTGTACTATATGCAATTTGGATGGGGTTCAGTGGAGATATAGGGCTTTTCTTAAAGGGTTGGATTTGGCTATAGCTCTTGTGCTTATGTGGATCGTATCCCAATTGTCTTTGTGCGTTTAGACGAATACCTTGATGTAACATGGCTTCCTATGTCTTCCTCCCCTCTCTCTCTCTCCCTGCAGAAATGGCCCAGCTGAGCAGCTATGACAGTGGGAACCCAGACACACCTGAGACAGACGACTCTGTGGACGTGAGTGGCTGCTAGCCCAATACTGTCTCCATAGGACCACGTCCCCTGTCCTAACGCCCTATACTATACTGTCTCCATAGGACCACGTCCCCTGTCCTAATGCCCTATACTATACTGTCTCCGAACGGGCTACGTCCCTAGTCCTAACGCCCTACGCTATACTGTCTCCATTAGGGATGCACGATATGCATTTTTTCCAACCGATACCGATAACCGATGTTTACCCGCTTCTCATGGCCGATAACCGATATGATAACCGATATGAGAACAGATATAATTTCACAGTTGATAACCTGTAGTTCATGCACACCTGAAGGTAAGAAAGGCGATGTAGTGAGCAAAGATTGATGATTTAATATTCCATAGTGATCTCACCAAATCTAACTTACATCAGTATTGTTAACACAACAAAGAGAACACTTCTGACTCTTCAAATGTTCATTTATTTAAAAAAAGGAAATACATTTCAACATTGTTGAAAATCACATCACACTCGCTAGTCAAGCCAAACTATTGCAATGCATGGATTGGGTGAGTAATCCCCACTGCTACCTAGTTAACTAGAACACTACTTTACCTTGTTACCTAGTTAACTATAACACTACTTTACATTGTTAGCGGGCTCACAAAACAAGCTGTGTTAGTTGACTAGCGACGTGTCATTCATTTTTAACAACGCTTAGCTCGCGCTTTTATTTTGAAATCGTGAAAACGAAAACAGAAGTCAATGTCGGAATGAGCCTCTCCTTGTTGTTCAGAGAACAGATGCCAAACTACCGACATGTTTGCTGTAATAATATGATTTGGCAGTAGAAAGCCATCAGTCAATAGCTCGTCTCATTCACAGAACAGCATGGGTTGCCTGCACTGTTTGATTGCGTATTTTAGAGCAGACTACAGAGATGGTGAACATTAGCACTCGCTAACATTGGCTATCTATTTACCTTAGCTTACCGTTAATAGACTGCATGGCTGTACGCAGGCGCAGCATCATGAGCGCGACAACCGGAACCGGAAATATTTCCGGCTTCATATTATCGGCTCTATATCGGCTAAAATGTAATAAAACCGATAAATATTTAATAACATTAATTTCCCAATATCGGCGCCGATAATATCGTGCATCCCTAGTCTCCATAGGGCCAAGTCTCCTGTCCTTACATCCAGTACTACACTGTCCCCAGTCGGGCTATGACCCCCTGTCCTAACCCCCATCTAGAGGACTCTCTCTGTGTCCTTGTCCCCGTCCTAACACCCATCTAGAGGACTCTCTCTGTGTCCGTTTCCCTGTCCTAACACCCATCTAGAGGACTCTCTCTGTGTCCGTTTCCCTGTCCTCCCCACCCGTGTGACCCTGTGTCTGTGTCCCGTTGTGTCCCAGGGTCGAGGGGCCACCGTCACCGCCCCCAAGCCTAAGACCAAGCCCCCCCGCGTGGAGGACTTTGAGAACATCAAGCTCATCAGTAACGGAGCCTACGGGTAAGGAGCCTACAGGTTTGGCAGTGCCGTCTGAGACGGTAGCAGAATCTGTGCTAAAATGCTACCGCTACCAAAACCAGAGTTAGGCCTTATTCAAAAGACAGAGTGCATTCAGGCACAACGGTGTCCTTCATTTCATTACACTGTGAATATACCGTCTATAGCACACAAGCATTAAATTGGTCCCCCCCATATCATTGGGCTTTTTGCGGATGATATTATAGTTTTTCTTGAACAACCTGACGTATGTTTCCCAAAGCTGATGAACCTACTTGAAATATATGGTTACTACTCAGGATATAAAGTGAACATAACAAAAACACAAATTCTTACATTTAATTATTCCCCATCACAACAAATTAGACGTGCATACAACCTAAAATGGAATTCCAAAATAATGACCTACCTTGGTGTAAATATAACCAAAACATTTTCCAACCTGTTTGAAGCTAATTACAACAAAATTGATGACAATATTCGAAAGGATGTAGAAAGGTGGTCCACTCTTCCTTTAGACTTCAGTGCCAGAATACAAACTGTTAAAATGAATATCCTGCCTAGGCTGCTGTATTTCTTCCAGTCTCTTCCAATCGATGTCCCCCAAAATAAATGTGTAACCTGGGACAGAATGATTTCTAGATTCGTTTGGAATAGTAAAAGACCAAGAATAAAATGTACGACGCTTCAGCTACCTAAGAGTAAAGGGGGAATGGCTTTACCAAATCTCAGGGAATACTTTTATGCAGCTCAGCTCAGACCTTTGGCCTGCTGGTGTAGACCCGATTATGAATCTAGATGGAAAGATATGGAAAGGGAAGTGCAGGGTCATCACGTTCAGGCCTTGGTGGGGGATAGAAATTTGGTGAGGGCTCTGAGAGGTGAGATGGATCCAATAGTTGCATTTACACTAGAAGTCTGGAAGGCGGTAGTAACAAAATACAAATTAAAGAGAGGGGTCCACGCGCTGAGGTGGTTTGCATACGATTCCAATTTCAAACCAGGGGTGTATGATTCAACTTTCAAAGAATGGGTGCGAAAGGGCATGACGGCAATGTGTACGGTTTCAGAGAAGGGTGAATTGAGGAGTTTCCAGGATCTACAGACGGATTATGGTATTCTAGACAGGGATTATTTTAGATACATGCAATTAAGACACTATTTCGTTAAAACGATAAAGTTGAATGCAGATGAATCTTTAGATACTGTGACTGGGGTGATTGTGGATGCATACCAGCAGAGGGGGTCTCGGATCATCTCTGCTTTCTATCAGGCTTTGGGGGGAAGCAGGGGGGACTCGACTCTTTACATAAAAGCAAAATGGGAAGCGGAGTTGAAAATCCAAATATCAGAGGAAGAATGGTTTCAAATGTGTGAGACGCAATTTACATCCACAAACTCATTAGTATGGAGGGAGTTCTGCTGGAAGAACCTGACTCGCTTTTTCATAACACCCAGAATAAAGAGCAAGCAACTTGGCGTACAGAACAGTGCTGGAGGATGTGTGGGTACATGGAGGCTGACCACTCGCACATTTTCTGGAACTGTACAAAGATAAGGCCATATTGGGAGATGGTTAATGCAGTGATCAAAACTATTATGGGATATGGAATCCCAAATACCTGCCCGGTGATGTATCTTGGGAACATTAAAGATGTTGTGGAGGGAGGCGATCTCTATCTGACTAAGGTTTTGCTTGCAGCTAGTAAGAAAGCTATAACCAGGAATTGGCTTAATGTGAACGCTCCGAAACAGGAACAGTGGCTGGAAATTGTACAAGATCTTTTTGTTATGGAAAAGTTGACATACGTTCTGAGAATCCAAGAAAACGCATTCAATAGGAAATGGGAAAAGTGGAATATTTACAGAGTTGACACCTAAGAGTAAGCTGTGCATTTTATTATGTGTATCTCCAGACAACTAGTGTGTATATTGTTGTTTTTTGTTGTTTATGTGTTGTGTTGTCAATGTTTCATGAAAACTCAATAAAAACATAAGTGTGAAAAAAAAATTGGTCCCCCCCAAAAAAGAAAAACGTTTTATTAAAAAAGAAAATAATTGAGCATGAGGTGAAAAACCCATTGGGGCTAATGTGACAACCACAGCGGCAACAAATGTTGACATAAACCGTATTTCTCTCTCTCTCTCCCTCTCTCTACAGCGCCGTGTTCCTGGTCAGACACAAGGAGACCCGTCAGCGCTTCGCCATGAAGAAGATCAACAAGCAGAACCTGATCCTGAGGAACCAGATCCAGCAAGCCTTTGTGGAGAGAGACATCCTGAACTTCGCTGAGAACCCCTTCGTGGTGTCCATGTTCTGTTCCTTCGAGACACGCAGACACCTCTGCATGGTCATGGAGTATGTGGAAGGTAGGGTCTTTTATATGCACGCACGCATGCACGCACACACACACACACACACACACACACACACACTCGCAGTACCGTATTTTCCGGACTATAAGTCACACTTTTTTTAATAGTTTGGCTGGTCCTGTGACTTATAGTCAGGTGCGACTTCTATATCAAAATATATATAATTTAACATGTTTTTAAATGTTAATTCATACTCATAAATTCATAAATATTAAGATTTTTTTTTTTCTTCATGACGCATATTTTGACTGATGCGACTTATACTCCGGAGCGACTTATAGTCTGGAAAATACGGTATATCAGACACAAAAACACGCACCATACACACATCTCAATTTCAAATACACACACACACACACACACACACCTCACTTTCACATATACAGTACAATAGGGGTGTGTACTCACAGTCTGTGCCCACGGCTTCCCCAGGTGGAGACTGTGCCACCCTGTTGAAGAACATCGGAGCTCTGCCCGTGGACATGGCGCGCATGTACTTTGCCGAGACCGTCCTGGCGTTGGAGTACCTGCACAACTATGGCATCGTACACCGAGACCTCAAACCCGACAAGTAAGCCCCACGCTGGGATGTACATGTCACATACATAGGCCGCTGTCCACCTACACGGTTGTTTTCTAATTGCTGTCCTATGGGTCAACCATAGGCTCAGAAATAGGAGCAACACACAGCTATCTGTACTATATGTCTCTGTTATTCACCTTTATTTATTCTCTCTCTCTCTCCCCCTCCCCTCCAGTCTTCTGATCACATCGATGGGCCACATCAAGCTGACAGACTTCGGCCTGTCCAAGGTGGGTCTGATGAGCCTGACCACCAACCTGTACGAGGGACACATCGAGAAGGACACCCGGGAGTTCCAGGATAAACAGGTAAAGGAAGAGACGTCCTCTGGCGAACCTCTACCAGAGTATCCTGATGAATATGGTTTATCCCTCCCCCTGTCTTCCTATCTGTCCCTCACCCTCTTCTCATTGGTTTCGAGCACTGTGTATGACGTGTGTGCGTGTGTGTGCGTGTGTGTGTGTGTGTGTGTGTTCCAGGTATGCGGCACGCCAGAGTACATCGCCCCAGAGGTCATCCTGAGGCAGGGCTATGGGAAGCCCGTGGACTGGTGGGCCATGGGGGTCATCCTGTATGAGTTCCTGGTGGGCTGCGCCCCGTTCTTTGGAGACACCCCAGAGGAGCTGTTTGGACAGGTCATCAGTGGTGAGTGTAGCATAGAGACACACTCACACACACACACACACACACACACACGCACACACACACACACACACACCACACACACTTGATTCTAGAGCACCGTGACATGTCGTACCATAGATAATCATACTGTAGGTATAAAGGAAAGACGCTACTCAGAGAGCTGTGTGAACGTGTGTGTCAGTAGAGCCCAGTGTGTCTGAGTGTGTCTCTCTCTCTCTCTGTGTGTGTGTGTGTGTGTGTGTGTGTCTTCTGTAGATGAGATCATCTGGCCAGAGGAGGACGAGGCTCTCCCTAACGACGCCCAGGACCTCATCTGCAAGCTGCTCCGACAGAACCCCCTGGAGAGGCTGGGCACAGGTACTGTACCACACCAGAGACTGGA
>NC_137674.1:98465979-98500979 GCF_963989245.1 Nansenia antarctica | reverse complement strand
ACATTTTATTTATTTTTTTTATTTTATTTTTTTTTATTATTATTTTTTACGGGGCTTTAATTTCGAAATTCCTTGAAAGAAAGCTACCGGACATGAGTTTCGTGGCATCTTTCTGCACGCGCGTTAACTTGAGTCTGCAATCGAAGCAGCAGGCGAGCGCTGATGGAAGAACCTGTGTTCACACGAGCTGCAAGAACGTAGCAAGCAGGGTTGCCAGATTGGGCTACTTTTGGTCACACTGGACGGGTGGATTCGGCAGCTTTTAGACCGGTTGGGCTGGACATTGTCAATTCCATCTGGCAACCGTGGTAGCAAAATATGTGCATACATTACTTACAACATCGTATCTGGTAGCCTACTGGACTGGGTTGCACCAATATGGCGTAAGTCATTACTAAATGCAGGCATTTAGTAGTTACTAAACCCCTAGTTGTTACTAGCTAGTTTCAAACTAGTTGTTTACTAATTTCGGTTGCACCACGCCAATCTTTTGCCAATCTTAGCTAGTAAATACTCAGTTTTGGTAACTGTTTTTTGTTTCTCTACTGTAACATAACCAGGTACATTAATAATAATAATTATTAATAATTACAATTTACAATACAAATACAACAATTGGGGGTCCCTCCCAAAAAATGTGAATCACCCACCAAGCCCTCATTCTGACCCAGGAAAAACCCTGGTATGTACTGTATAACATGATAGCCATCTATGAGCAATGCACTGTATATAAGATGATGACCACGGGTCTTTCTGCTGCTGACCAAGGGGCTGAGTCCTGTTGATGGGGCCAATTTTTCTTTCAGAGTCTGTAGGCTACTGTATTTGTTTATTAAGATTTCATAAATATGATATATTGTCTGAATTTTTTTCTTGTTTTATAAAATGTTATTATTTATTATTTTCATTTCTTGTGCTGGTTTATTATGAACAACATGTAAAATTGCAGGAAACTAGCACAAATAATTGGGTGGGAGAGAGGGGCCGCCGCTGCCAAAACGTGCACAGTTTTGGGTCGCTCCACCGCCAAAAAATCTCACTCCAAACATTTGGTGAAACTTGGCAGCCCTGGTCAACAATGGTTTTGTTCGAAAGAAGCAAAGCTTATCTGGTCCTGCCCCTTCCTTACAATATCATATTATTATGCAATAAATTATCTAGCAATATCAAAAATAATATACCTATCCACTATAGCAAAAGATAACTAAATGATTACAAAAATACTAGTTCACGTTACTTTAGTCCGGGTTAGTTGTAACATAGCCTGGGGTGAAATGTAACATTATGAAATAAGGAATATGACAAACACATAAGATACTGAAAGCTGTGTGTGTGTGTGTGTGTGTGTGTGTGTGTGTGTGTGTGTGTGAAGATAATAATACAATTGAACATAATGTGCAAATGTTTACCAACTTCAACAACTGATTAGTGTGTGTGAGTGTGTGTATGTGTTTGTCTGTTTATGTGTGTTTGTCTTCCACTCTCCCACAGAGTACAGGGGCCTCATTCATAAAACGTGCTTAAAGTCGTACGTAGAAAACCACGTCAACGTAGTGATTTATAAAATTTCAACGTGAGTCGATTTGAACGTGGAAACGATCGTAGCTCGACGTCGAGTATTCAACTTGCTTACGTACTTTACCTACTGGTTATGCGGAGTTATTACAGGCATGTGAGCCGCACTGCCTACTGTAATTCATGCAAGTGGCTCGTAATAAAATGAACGATGTTGTTATCAGCCGAGAAAATGAGTTTAATTCAAGATTGAAAGGGAACTGATTTATGATTGTATTTCAGTCTTTCTTTATATCCCTCCGGAGCTGTCTATCTCTCTTCAACATACCTAGTGCGTTCCACAACGGACCTTGCCCGGCCACGCGCTCAATGATACTGGATTTCGAGTTGAGTCGGGATGAGGGGGAATGGCATCCCCCCTGAAATAAAAACAGTCCAAATCATCCCCCTTCTAAAACTGCCATCCCCCCTTTCCATCCCTTATGTCATTTTATCAATGAACGTGGTATTACTGCCCTCTCCCGCTTCCAGAGCGGCTGAATGAAGCCAAGTGCTATAATATAATATAATACAGAGTATGTACTGTCTGTATTATATTATATTATAGCACTTGGCTTCATTCAGCCGCTATTTGAGCCGCTATCACAGGGCGTTAATACAAACCTCATTCACCTGCGTTCATTTTCAAGTATGTTTGGTATTTATAGAAGGAAGCACGTACGCAACTTTAAATCATCTCAGCTCGTTTTATAAATAATGCTTACGTCCGTTTAGAAAAATGTGCTTACGTCAAAGTCAAAGATGACGTTCAAGTACTTTTTTATGAATGAGGCCCCAGGTCTTACACTAACATTTGAAAATGTGTGCATTTGTGTGCATGTGTGTGTGTCTGTGTGTGCCAAGTATGTTAGTCACCGTCAGAGTCACAGTGGTGACAGATGTATGGCTTCGTGGGCCCGCAGACTACAGGTCATACACCCAAGATGTTGTTACAACTAACCCAGACTCTTGTAGCCATGTACTAGCTTACCTTACAGCTAACAGCTAAAACATTAGCACTAACAACATGCATGAATGTCTACATAGACATGTAATAAACATCGCACAGTGACTACTGGAGGTGACTTATCTGGGATGAATGCATTGAACCAGAACATTGTTCTGAGAACGTTGTTCTTTCCCTTGGATGATTCGGGCCAGCTTCCATGAAGTGTCTCTTTTTCCAGCTTGTGTTGAGATGTCACTGTTTGCATTCAGAAGTTGTGATGGCTCATATATGGCTTGAGGCTCTGGTCTGGTGGCTGGTCGTGTGTATCTAAACAAGACAAATGAGCAAACATGACATAGCTGTGCCATCATACAATTACTTCATCCTATCAACATAATCAACTTAATTAATTATGCATGGGAAATACACAGATACAGAAAGATACATATATTCAGCCTACCTGTGAAGTTCTTCTCCATCATCATTGGTTAAAGCAGAAAGGAACATCTGTGGTAATCTGGGAAGATGGTGGGCTTCTGTGGTGGTCTGACCACGTCTATAAATAACTGTGGCCTTCGCATGAGTGGTCTGCTTCCCATCAACAGTCTCAGCGTCAATCATACCATGGTCTGAGATTCCACTGAGGCCACTGGGAATACAGACGCCTTCATTCCTTGTGATTTGATCAGCAGACACAGATGTGAGAAACTGCCTTACCTTCAGTGTATGAAACACAGTGACCTATAGCATTTAACTAATTTAATTCCAAATGAATGATGTATCATACTGGTTTGACCTAGTTCTATGGGCGTGCGCATCCGCCGACATTGTGCCGTTGGCAGATTGCAAGAACACAAAGATTACCTGTGATGAAAGCTCCTCTTCACATTTGGGCGGGTGTGTATGTATTTGTATCCACACACCAGTTCACAAAGTCACAGAGAATTTTGGGTACATAATCCTGACATGCACTAAAAGAGAGGCTTTTCACGAGAATTAAGAATTCACTAAGAATTGTTTCTTTGTGATCACTGACATAAACAACCGTCAACATCTGGCAATAAATGTTTTATAACACTGGCAATAAATATTTTATTTTGACCACAAAAAATAGACAAGAGATCTCAATATACATTTACATCTCACTCTCCTGCTTCAATCTTCTGATATTCTTGTGTATCTTCATTTTTTTTTATCATTGCTTCCAAATGTACATTCTTCCGTCTTTCATTCATATCTGCTTTCAATAGAAAATGGCACACAATGAAAATAGATGGCTTTCTTTTTTTTTTCTTTTCTTTTTTTTACATAACAAAGTTTCAAATACAGTACATACAACAAAAATAACATTCATTTGAGGGCTTTAGTGATGCAAATGCAAATCTGAAAGAGCAATTCTCTGAAACAGTTACAGTAAGTGTCCCTTAAGCATCTCTCCTCTGATCATCATGCTCTGTACACACTGTCATCAGAGTAGTCCCATTCAGACACACCTGCTTTCAAACAACATCCCGTGGGTGCTTGTATTCCACCTCAGAGCAGCTGTGGGAAAGAAAATAAATAGACCTCTTCAGAAGACAGGCTTCTTCTTCTTTCTTTTCCCTTTTTAATGTCTCATTAAATGATACACATTTTGAGTAGCCTTCCTTCATCACAGTATAGTGTTCCTGGGAGCGAGTGTGCAGCATGGATGAAGGTCTCTTCTACTCAAGCTCAGCTCTTCCACAAGACAGAGCTGACTTCCTCGAGGCTGAAGGTGCGTGAAGTGCTGACTTCCTTTAGGCAGAAGGTGCATGAAGTGCTGACTTCCTGTAGGCTGAAGGTGCATGAACAGCTGAGTTCCTGTAGGCTGATGGTGCATGAAGAGCTGACTTCCTTTTGGCTGAAGGTACATGAACGGCTGAAGGTACATGAACAGGGCTGAGTTCCTCAGTGCAGCAATTCACTGGCAGCAGCAATTCACTGGCAGCAGAATCTCTCTCTCTCTCTCTCTTTCTCTCCCCCTCTCTTTCCCTCCCCCTCTCTCTCTCTCTCCCCCTCCCTCCCCCTCTCTCTCTCTCTCTCTCTCTCCCCCTCTCTTTCCCTCCCCCTTTCTCTCTCTCTCCCCCTCCCTCTCTCTCTCTCCCCCTCTCCCTCTCTCCCCCTAAACAGCAGGGACTAAACAGCAGCTTCAGGTCAAATCAGTACACGAGGCACTACCACCGCTCATAGCTAGGGGGTGCTGTCTCGTGCTTTGGCTCTGAGAGGCTTAGCGGGTACAGTTCTGAACTGGGGCAAGTAGGGCGGGGTCACCTTCATCCCCGACTCTGACCCCGGCCCCGCCTCGCCGGCCCCCCCACACCTGGAGCCTTGACGGCCGAGCAATGGGTTGGACTCAACAGAAGAGCCCTCTCTATCCAGGGCGACCTCTTTCAGAAGAATGACCTCGGTGTCTTCCTCCCTCTCCTCCTCCTCCTCCTCCTCCTCTTCCTCACTCTCTCCCTCCCCCTCTTCCTGACAGCCAGCTCCCAGATAATACAGGTCCTTCTCCCTCCCTCCCGGGGCCTCGTCCTCCTGTTCGGACGTTTCGGAGAACTCCTCCACGGAGTTGTAGGAGCAGGAGCGCCGCGGGTCCATCTCCCCCACAGCCCGGCTGTTCTCCAGCTCCCACAGGCGTCCGTTGAAGGAGCCGGAGATGTCCGAGTTGTTGGCGGAGAAGTTCCCCTCGTCGCTGGAACTGCTGCCGCCGCTGCCGCCGCCCTGCTTGTAGAGGAGGAGGCCGGGCGGGTCGGCGAGGAGCACCGTGGCGTAGGTCACCGACGACTGGGCGGAGCTCTCTGCGGAGACGGGGGGGCGGAGGCGGTGGAGGTCCGCGGACGTCTCCTCCAGGAGCCCTGGCCCCGCTGAGTCCATGCAGGGGGTGGGGGACGGGGAAGGGTCCTGGGTCGGAGCCCCCTCCTTGATGGCGTCCTTGCCCTGGGCTGGAGATGAGGCCGGGGGGCCGATCTTCTCCACGATCACGGCCTCAGAGATGGTCTCAGAGACCAGGAGCAGCGGCCAGGCGGGCAGGCCCTCTGGGTGTCTGAACAGCTGCTCCATGGTGTCAGCCTGGACAGTACGGAGGGCACAAAGCAGAGCAGAGCCATTAGAGCAGAGAGCGGTAGAGAGCTGTATTACAAGGCTTAACAAGGTACTAGCTGCCAACTGCTGCCATACAAATCCAAGTGTGTGTGTGTGTGTGTGTGTGTGTGTGACATTGAGAAGAGCTCTCTCTATGAACTCATCTCTATGACCCCTCTTGTTAGGGTTATTCATGTGTAAATCTTTCTGTAGCTGGGGAGCTACAGAACACGTGTGCTCCACCAGCCTCCCCTGTTCTGTAGCATAGGCCTTCTTCTTACCCTTCTGAAGTCCAAGCCCTGAGCCCAGGAGCAGTTGTTAGGGTTGGGAACATCCTTCCACATCAACTTCTTCACACTGGTAATCAGAGACAATTGAGTTATCAATCTCTATCAATCTCTATTCCTCTCTCTCTCCCTCTCTCTTTCAATAATTGTGTCTCTGTTGCCTACAGTAGATCAATAACCACACACTCCGGGATGTTTACAAATACTAATCGTATCTCTCTCAAGTCACAAGAATTTATTTCTGAGAGGAAATGTCTTATGAAATATAAGATATAACATGATGCTGGTATTGAAAGTATGTTATAGGTAGGCCTATGTTACGGTACTTATTAAACTTATCACTTTTAACTGGTGAGATCGACTATACGCATCGTAATGTCACTTCATTAACTTACTGGTTTTGGGATACGACCAGAGTGACAAAGAGGACGATGAACAGGAAGGCGATGATCATCAGGAGCATGTAGGCAGCAGGGTCGCCCCTAGTGGCTGGAGGACAGAACAATAATAATAAATGTCTATATAATAATCTACAGGATTACATTCACGATACCTACATACGCCTATCATCACCAAGTATAGTTCAACACCAGTCAAGAATTCATAAATACATGTCAACATATAATTGGCATTACAGACATTCAATGGAGCCAACACACAATTAGTACAATTAGTGTACTGCAAGATGTAGGAGTCTCCCATACTCATAGTGAATACAAAGACAGTGGTGAATGATATTGATTGTGTTCCCCTGGAGGTAGAGCTTACCTGTTGTATATACTGGCTCTCCCTCTCCGTCGGCAAACACTGGATACAATGTCAACTCATATTCTTCTGAGCCGTAGAAATCACCTGGGGGAAATAGACCAAAGAAACGCTGAGAAAAAACAGCAACTCAATGGTGTCAATGTACTCTCACTATAGGGCGCCGACACTGACAGCTGACATGCTGTAGTGTAATATAATAATAATAATAACAACAACAACAATAATAATAGTAATAACAATAATAATAGTAATAACAATAATAATAATAATATATGCCATTTAGCTGACGCTTTTATCCAAAGCGACTTACATTGCAGTGAGTGCATAAATGTTTCAGTATATATGGCCCCAGCGTGAAACAAACCCACAATCTAAGTGTTGTTAGCGCCATGCTCCATCAACTGAGTCACAGAGAAATAGTGTGAATACGGGTAAAGTAGAGAAGTACTCAGGCACATACCATGCAGGTAGAAGCCCCCATTAGTGAAGGGGACCCTGATCCATCCGCCCCTCCCCTCCGAGGCCTGGCTGCTTCTCTCCAGGAGGGGGGGGTTCTGAGCGGACCACTCCACGACCATGGACCAGGGGGCCGTGCTGTTGGGGTGCAGGGCCCAAGACAGGGCCAGACAGCTGCTGTTCACCACCGACGCACTGAACGAACGTACACACTGGCCTAGAGACAGAGAGAGAGAGAGAGGCAGAGGCAGAGGCAGAGGTGAAGAACAGAGACAAAGACAGAGACAAAGACAGAGAGACACTGTACCTTGTTTCCTGCACCTTGCAAATCAGCACAACAAGTATTCCCGGCCATCCGCGCTGAAAAACAGCCGCTTTTTACGAAAGCTAACGAGAACGGTGCCGTATCGGCAGTGTAAATGGCTTCTGCTCAACCAATTAGTCATTAATGAAAATATGAATAATGGGTTATGTGTGGGCGAACCACACCAGCCCAGCCAACACACCAACATCCCTGAGTAGGCCTATTACACAGAACCCTCGTGGCTGATGAGCTAAATGTTAGCCCTCCATTCAAAGTCAAATAGGTCTGTGCAGAGAACATGTGAAAGCAGAGTTAATGGAGCTGACTAGACTCTGCTCAGGCTTTTAACTGACATGAACATGCTTTTAATGTGTTTACTTCCCAATCATCTGTGATTCTGCCAGGAACCTAGGACCACTTCACCTCAGACCATCACCGGGTCAAAAACACTGAACCGCCGGGTCTCTGTTCCGGCCCAGGCTAACAGAACCTCATCACTCACTGATTGTATTGTATTTATGGTTTATCAGATACACACATAACTACGTTTTTCGGCAAAGGACGGACAGGAACACTCTTTGTTGTGCTGATTGTTGTGCAAACTGTCTTTAAAAGTGCTAGGCAAATACATTCATACATACATACAGTACATTGATTAATTGATTGATTTAATGATCATAATCAATTGATTATTGCTTTTTTTTTTTATAAAATTGAGAAGACCGAGAAGACAACCCACTAGATATAGAACTGTGGAGATGCATAGTCTTTCATTGAATGATCTTTCCAATGTACCTTTCTTAACCGATAGCAATACATCACGACGCTCACTATTCCCTTCCAACAATCCCATAACGGACAGGCCCTTCATTAGGTCTTAGAAAACTCAACTTTGAGTTGGAAGCAAGTGTAGGATGGAGGAGAGGAAGCAAGTGTAGGATGGAGGAGAGGAAGCAAGTGTAGGATGGAGGAGAGGAAGCAAGTGTAGGATGGAGGAGAGGAGAGGAAGCAAGTGTAGGATGGAGGAGAGGAAGCAAGTGTAGGATGGAGGAGAGGAAGCAAGTGTAGGATGGAGGAGAGGAAGCAAGTGTAGGATGGAGGAGAGGAAGCAAGTGTAGGATGGAGGAGGAAGCAAGTGTAGGATGGAGGAGAGGAAGCAAGTGTAGGATGGAGGAGAGGAAGCAAGTGTAGGATGGAGGAGAGGAAGCAAGTGTAGGATGGAGGAGGAAGCAAGTGTAGGATGGAGGAGAGGAAGCAAGTGTAGGATGGAGGAGAGGAAGCAAGTGTAGGATGGAGGAGAGGAAGCAAGTGTAGGATGGAGGAGGGGATGCAAGGGAGCGAGTTTGAGTTGAGAAAGTGCCCATGGTGTTGACGGTGTTGCAGAGAGGGGGGACTCACGTTTGTTGCGTCTGTCCAGGGTCATGTTGACGTTCCTACTGGAGGAGCCCAGGCTGTTCTGGGCCTTCACAGTCACTGTGTGGACTTCCTCTCTCCACTCGAACATATAAGATGACACCAGCTCTATACGCTTCACAGTCACAGCACCCCCAGAGGCCCGGTGTTGTACTACAAGTCCTTCCACACAGAAGGGCTCCACGATGGGGGAATGCTATGGGGAAGAGAGAGAGAGAGAGAGAGAGAGAGAGAGAGAGAGAGGGAGCAAGAGGGAAGAGTGAGGCCAGTGATACTCGGTTCTGGTCCTAGAGAGCCAGAGGGTCCAGGTTTTTGTCCCAGCCTAGTGCCATCACACCTGATGTTGAACTAATCACCTGATCTTCAACACCTTGATTAGCTGAATTAGGTGTGTCAGTGCAGAGATTAAGGGAGGCTGGTGGAGGCAGAAATCTGAATGATCAGAATGATCCTGATTCTTTTTTTTTTGCTATCCAGGATCAGATCTATCTGGCTGATTTTGAGTCGTATAGGGGAAATCAGCCAGCTCGATCTGATTCTGGATGACAAAAAAAGAATCAGTCATTCTGATCCAGATTAAAAGTTGGGGCCTGGAGTGAGGATCACTGAGATTAGACACTATTCAGCACTCCTAAAAACCTCTCTGGTGATCATCCACATACTGCATGTCATATTATGCTATTCAGCCTTTATCCAAAGCGACTTACAGTACAATGAGTGCGTACATTCTTTGTCTGTATGGTCCTAGCAGGAATCGAACCCACAACCTTAGCTTTGCTCCCGCTATGCTCTACCATCTGAGCAAAATAATATTACTTAACGTAGCAATTATCTAATACATTTTCAATGTACCCTGAAGAGGAGAGTGACGTTGGTCTGGTTCCGGGCTGGGTCCTCCCGAAGCACTCGCCAGAAGTCAGGACCCTGGTCAGGAGCTGAGAAAAGAGACATGCAGTGCAACATTTAAAGTTAAAGTTAAAGTGTAGGTGCAAATTTAAAAAGAGTTCCTATTTTCTAAGGAAAAAACCTGCACTCACAACAAGTATTCTTCAAATATTTATCGCATTTGCAGCGGAGGTCAAGAACGCAAGAGTTGTAGGTGCTCACCTCACTGGTGTTTTCTGTATGAGTGTGTGTGTGTGTGTGTGTGTGTGTGTGTGTGTGTGTGTGTGTGTGTGCGTGTGTGTGTGTGTTTGTGTGTGTGTCTGCCTTTGTACATGGTGTACCTACATCCGAAAAAGCTTTCATTTTCCATCACAACTATCGGGCGAAGGTCATATTAAAGTGCTATTGACATCCATCAATTCTGACGACCATCACTTCTATCAATGGGCCATAGATCACATAGATGGAGGCTTTTAACAACTGACTCAACGACGTCCTACGATTTCTACCTCCACCAGCCTCCCCTGATGTGATTACGGCACCATTACGTACCTCTGCTGTTGTGAGGGGAGGAGAAGTGAGGTTCGCTCCAGTCACTCCAGTAGCCTGAGCCATTGGCGTGTAGACAGCGGACCTGCACCCTGTACACCCGACACACATCTGAGACCGGTACCTCTGTCCACAGATCACTCAGCGGACCCACAACCTGCAAACACGCATAATTAACGTCAACATCGTCAAAGAAAGAATGAAGAGCCTGATTTAGCTCTACCCGTTAAGGTTCTGGCCACATCGCTAAAGTCTTTCCCTGCATCCTCTCTCCTCGCCTCCTCCTCCCACAAAACACATTGGAGGAGAACGTCTGAGGTTCCTCCCCTCTGACCTCCCCAATGCATTTTGGAGAAAGTGACGAGGAGAAAGAGAGAGAGAGAGAGAAAGGACACAAGGAATCAAGGAATAGACTTTTGAGGTTGGACCTGTGTGTGCTTGTCGGGTCTCAGCTCCCTCTTTTACCTTCCATTTTGGGAGGAGTCTTTCAGCCGTAGAGTAGCGGACCTCGTACTGCAGGTCATAGACAGGCAAGTACGGGGGCACCCATCCTACCCTCAGGACCCCGCCGGGAAAGCTCTCGGCCTTCAGGCCAGAGGGGGGGTGAGGCTTCACTACAGGGGGGAGAAAGGAGGGAGAGAACAGTCATCCTGAGATTGAAGGTTTATTACCATTATTAGCATTAATAATTACATATTTTTTAAGTATACACTGTCTGTGTCCTTTTTACTGGAGCAGTATTTACATGTTAAATAAATGTCACCACAACAGTGAAGAACGGGTTGTGGATGCGGCTAGGCTAGGGCCTCACCATGCTCCATGGGGGTGATGTAGACAGGTCGCGACCCCACGGAGCCCTCCTCCGTCTCCAGCTCCAGCCACAGCTTGTAGCAGGAGAACAACCGGAGGGACTTGAGGGTGTGTGTGCAGCTCTTCACTCCTTTCTGCCCGCTGAACTGACACTCCACCTCTCTGACCACACTCACCGTCCCGCTTTCTCTCTCCTCCCCCTCAAGGCCCTCGCAGGACAGATCATCCCACCTGGAAACAGTCAAGATTCATGATTAATTGATTCAACATTCAAGACTTTTACTATTGCCAAAGACAGGGATGGGAAGAGTTTGTGTGTGTTTGTGTGTGTGTGTGTGTGTGTCTGTGAGTGTGTGTGTGTGTGTGTGTGTCTGTGTGTGTGTGTGTGTGTGTGTGTGTGGGGGGGGGTGTGTGTGGGGGTGTGTGTGCGCGTGTGAGTGTGAAGAATGTCTGGCTGTCAACGCCCTAACCGAATCGCTCGCGGGTACACAGTACAACGTCACAATGCTGTGCTACGGTATGCAACATGTCTCAACATCATACATCAATCATACCTTATAGATGGGAATGGCAACCACTAATTAAACTGCAGTGATTCATTTCAGGTCAACTTGACAGGTTGAATCGACTTACTTATTGAACTCCACTCAACCACATCTCCATCTCAGAGCCTACAGGTATGCATGTGCTGTATAAACACATGATTGTACTGTAGAAACATGAGATTACCACACTACTAACAACACAGTTAGCTTGTTTTAGCTTGTTGGGTATGTAGTGGAGGTGATTTGAAATCAGGCTCTTCATTCGTCATGAGGTAACCCTGTCTGTCTGAGCTGTGTAGAGTCAGAGGATGTCCTCTTGGCCTAATGGTGGATGCTTGTGTCGTCCATGTGGGAGACCCAGGTTGGAACCCAGGCCGTCATATGTGTAGCAGGTTGTGTTTACCTGGAGAGGAAGCTCAGGCCAGACCAGTGGCTGCTGTTCCATCTGCACGTCATGGCGTCCAGATCACCATTGGTCACACATCTGATATCAATGCTGGCAGCTACAACACAGGAACACACAGAGTCAAGTACTGTACTCTTATGAGGGTTAGGGTTAGGTATGTGTGTATGTTTTTCTGAGTCACGTACAGAATGTTGTGTGAATTACAATACAATATACTAACCCTAGCTGCAACCCTAATCCTAGCTCCAACCCTAATTCTAGCTCCAAC
Organism: Nansenia antarctica; assembly: GCF_963989245.1. Lineage (NCBI taxonomy): Eukaryota > Metazoa > Chordata > Actinopteri > Argentiniformes > Microstomatidae > Nansenia > Nansenia antarctica. The sequence goes on along the minus strand of NC_137674.1, from coordinate 98,488,686 downwards.
CGTAACCCTAACTCCAACCCTAAGGCCCAATTCCATTTCACCCCTTGACCCTACCACTTAACACTACCTCTCTGTTTTGCATGTTCACGTGAAGGGGTAGGGTGTCCCGATTTTTGTTGGGATGGAGGGGTAGGGCAAAGTGGTAGGGCTAGATGGCCCTGCAAACAGTTTTTTCAGAGGCATACTCCAAACGAAGTGTTATGCCAAATCTCCCAGAATGCCTTGCCATCATCAGCAAGATAGTGGTGGTGAACTCACAAGCAACAAAAGAAAACCACAAATGTAATTATTTTATTTTTACCACAAAAATAATTGTGTTTAATAAAGATTTAAAATGTATGATAACCATCATATTATCTTCTAGTAATTGCTAGTATGCTGATGTCTCTAGCTAGCTAGCTATGGTTACAACATTGTATTAAGGCTGATTTGTGCATGACAGTCCCGCATTGAGAGCTGCAACGTTTCACCGGCCAACCAGGTAGCGCTTCTTTTCTAAGCCTTCCCCTGCCGTCCTAGGTTTCGGAAATTCGCAGACTAGCAGGGTAGGAGTATGGGTTGCTAGCCTAGAGAGCACTGCCCTTCTGTCATGAACTGGCCTGGTATAATGAAGCATTGTTCTTCGCGAATCGCGAGCGTCCATGCTTTTCTATGATACTACTGATGACGTATCAGGTTCCCATTTCATAGGGGAAGATTTCAACCACTACCCCCTGTATCTCTGTTGCGAGGGGCAAGCCGAAAAGTAAGTGGCACTCGAAAATGAGGGGTAGGGGTAAAAATAAGAAATGGGATTGAGCCTAACCCTAGCTCCAGCCTGTATCCTAGCTCCAGCCCTAAGCCCAACCCTAGCACCAGCCCTCACCCTACTCAGCCAATTCAGGAAGTCAACTGAAATTCCAATTCCCATTCCAAGTTTCCTGTCCGCTTTTCAATGAAGAACAGATTTTAATTAGAACTGACTGCCTGAATGGACTGAATTGAAGAGGAATCGACCCCAAGCCTGCCCTTCTCTGTCTGACTTCATGCCCTTCATGTTCTTCAGCCTTCAGCTCACCTCTGATGTAGATCTGAGCATAGGCGTAGTCGCACCGCGACCCCTGGCAGCAGTGCAGGGTGTCGTACATCCGCCCCTCCGAGGGTCGGACCGTTATCTTGCTAACACGGTCGTTGACCGCCAGGCTCTGCGGGAGCATGTCCTGGAGGTTCCGCCACCAGATGGCCGAGCTGGCGTTGACGCTGAGGTCGTTGATCACACAGTAAATGGTCACGCTGTCCCCAGGGCTGGCCACCACTTTCTCTGAGATGTAACTCACGTCTGAAGTAAACACACATACAGAGTCTCAGAATAACACAAGGGGTGGGATAGTCAGTGAAGAGCTTTGAGCACAGCATGACGATCAGGAGAGGCTGGTGCAGGCAGCCATTGGGGTAGTGGTGGTCTAGGGGATAGTGAGTTGGACTGATAAATCAGAAGGTCATGGTCGGAAGGCCATGAGTTCAAATCCCACCTGGAACACCAACACTAGTGTGCCCTTGAGTAAGGCACTTATCCCTAAGGTACTCCAGGTCGCTTTGGATTAAAAGCTTCTGCTAAATGGTCAATTCAGTGTCTTTGAGCCTCGGAAAAGCGCAATATAAATACAATGAATTATTATTATTCAATTAATTATAAATTACATTGGATGGGCTCCAGGGAATGGACGTGTGTTTGATACCATTCCTCATTCTGTTCCATGCTTTACGATGATCTCCTCCTCCTATGCCACTGCTGAAGCCTTTGTACTTTGACATCTGTGCTCTGATTGGGACCCTGGCCAGACTCATCTGCCCTAACGACGCTGCGTTTGTTTGTCTCTAGTTGTTGTTGTTGTTTTTAGCTCCTGAGGCGAAAGAGCTCCTCCACAGTTGGAATCTCCTGGACCTCTTTTCTATCTATGCTACATCAGCAGGGAACAAACCTGAAGCCAATTAGTTACCATGGCAACTGGCATCAATAAAGATCTTTTCAGAGAACACTCTCTCAAAGAAAGATTTAGTCATCAGCCAATGTGTTTAATCTATAAGGGGGCGGAGAATGGCAAGAAATTACAAGAAAGAAAAATTGAATTGAATTCAGTGGCTACCTCCAGAAATCAATGAATAGAGGAGACAACCTTGATGAGACAGCCTGGTTTGATGGGAAAATCACATAGGGTCACAGATCTGACTAGCCTACTGCTTTAGTATGAATCTTAGATATACAGCAATCACACACTTTTTCACATCTCTGCATCATTTCTAATTGAGGTCCTCGGTTTAGAGTCTCTCGAAGTGATGATTGCAATCAACTCACACACACACACACACAAGCACACACACACAGACACACACACACACAGACACACACACACACAGACACAGACACAGACACAGACACAGACACAGACACACACACACACACATACGCGAGCAGACATACACACAAGTGCGCGCACACACATAAGCACGTATACACTCACACACGCATGCATCATCATACTGAGGACTTCAATTATGCAGAGATGTGAGAAAGTGTGTGTGTGTATCATCAAGAAGGGAGTTTTAGAGTTGAGTTTCCTGGAGACAATGAATGGCCCACACTGTGAATGGCCCACATCGTGGGTGTGCTTGCGTGCATGCATGCGTGTGTGAGTGTATGCGTGCTTATGTGTGTGTATGTGTGTGTGTGTGTGTGTGTGTGTGTTGATTGCAATCATCACTTCGAGAGGCGCAGAGCCCCATTAGGAGGGTCTCCATCTTTCATCCACCTTCCTTCCTCTTTATAATGAACTTCGTTATGAGAGTCAGAGGTCTCGTTCTCCACACAGTACGCAAGGTGGGGCTAAGATCCAACTATCTGGATCAATTAGTCATCCCACTGAGGGCCTGTGAATAAGCCTTTCGTTTCCCCCCCCCGGTGCAGGATAAAACAGAATAGAACATCAAAAGCAAAACAGAACATTTTAGTTGTTGTTTTTTTGGTCCGATTTTAGTTTTTAGTGTCCTGTGGAAAACAACAGGTGACAATGTGGCCCATTCAGACCCAGCGAGAGATCAGACAGGATCAAATGCAAATGACCCTGGTCATAATACGATGAGACACCCCTACTGTTTTGCATACTGGTCTCATAGATAGTCTAATCAATATTGATCATCTGATGTGTATGGTTGTTGTTGTTGTTGTTGTTGTTGTTGTTGTTGTTGTTGTTGTTGTTGTTGTTGTTGTTATTGACAACAGTGTGGGGACAGTTTAATTGTTGAGGACAGTTTAATTGTTGTGGACAGTGTGGGACAGTTCACTGTAATTGTTTGGCATTTGACATTACATGGTAATAGTGTAATAATGCATTACTAACTGAAAGTTTGTCAATTCAACAAAATGACATTTTTGGCATTTGATGCCTTTATCCAAAGCGACATACAACAAATACATTTGTCTAAGTAAGTGAATCATCCATCCATCAGTCATCGTGACAAAATCGATGTTATGATCAGGGACTATTGGCAGTTACAATGCTAGAAGAAGGAATTTTAATTTAATTTATTTATGTATTCATTTATAGTAGAGAAACTGTACTGGAGGGAAGTGGGGATGAGGAGGTCTATATTTCTTCATTTAAGGATGAGGTGGAATGGCTCCAGAATGCCACCATCATCGCCAGACAGAACATTAAACTACCCTGAGGAACATTTTCAATAAAACGACTTACTTGAACTTACGAACCTACTTGAATTTGATTTAGTCAATATGAATATAAAAGTGCCAGTTAAAAAATGTTTAATGTGAAAAAAAAAGAAGTGCAATGTTGTTACATTTATACACAAGGTTGTTGTGACTCATGCTATTGTCCCTGCCAGTGATTGGCGACAGAGAGGAATGACTGGGTGGCTTGGGATGGCTCATTGCTATGCTGCTGTTGTCATGGAGTATGGAGGCATTATGAGCACTGTAACTAGTTCAATGCCAGGCTCTTGGAGTGTTTATGAGAACAATCATTTAATTTAGAGAACCTTTTAAGGGATGACGGGAGGGTGACAGGATGATTGGACTCGACTAGGTTGCAGCAGAATACACGTTTAGTTTCAGTAAACAACCTCATACACTCCTGTATTAATGGTAAAACAGGAACTAGATACGGGAAACTCCAACAGTAGAGCTGTACCTTAACCACAGCCCGGCTGCTGGGAACACAAAGAAGCCCTTATGGCTGGCAGGCGGACCAGCCTTATGACTGGCAGGCAGACCAGCCTTATGACTGGCAGACAGTACCAGCGGCCTCAGTGACGGTGTTTGTGAAGACAAAGAGCTACAGCTTGGTAGGTAGGTTACAGTAATATGAGGGCTGCATCACTGTATGTGATGTACAGTACCAGTCAAATGTTTGGACACACTTTTCCCAGATGATTTCATGTGTGACTTCATGTAAAAGGCAGAGTGCTTACTGTGCAGGTAGATGTGATGGGGCTGGCTCCAGTCACTCCACCGGTGGGGCAGGGCGGGGGTGTGGCAGCGTACCTGGACCCTGTACTCCAGACCATGCCTGAGTGCCGACAGAGACACCCAGGGGTCCGTACCCACCTCCACGCGCTGGCACATGAGAGAAGCCCAGCGTTATCAGCACTTTATTCTTTCGTGCCTTCCATGTTGAAATCAATACAATACACTTTGATCACCAAAATAATTATGTAAAACAAAACACATGCTTGCACGTTGGAACGTTTGGTCTCTGATCTTATTTGTGCACTGTTGCCATGCAGTTGTTGTGTGTGCTCTAGAACCAGAGACGTTCTTACCTCCCAGTTGGGGTGTGAGGTGCTGTGGGAGTAGCGGACCTCATAGCGGAGCGGGCCGGCGTTGGACTGTGGGAGGGTCCAGCTCAGGATCAACTCTCCTTCGGTGGTCTGGCTGTGTGTCAGGTTCACTGGGGGGTCTGGTTTACCTGGATATCACACACACACCACAACCAATATACACTGGATGAATACATGATCACTGGATGAAGACATCATCGTCATCATCACCACCACCATCATCATCACCATCTTCCTCTTCGTGATTCAAAACTACGAACAGCACCATCCTCAAAAAGGAACATAATAGTGGGTACTATCACATAACCATCATAACCACCACAATCATAATCACAGTCATTAAAATCATTATACCATCAAATCCTCCTGCTGCTCTGAGCAAAATCCTTTAGAATTTGAGAGGCAATAATATACTGTTGTGTTTGATACCCTTCGATGCATTACAATGAGGCCGTCCTCTGATTTCTACCTCCACCAGCCTCCCCTGGTCAGCACGTATGTGATAATGTATAGCATGACCCCAAGTCTGTCCTGTGTGTCCCAATGGCAGAAACAGCAGGATGATATGGTATATAACAGCATATAACAAGTATATCTGTCACTCCCCCATGGGCACATTATTGAGGAAGACAATGAATAGAGTCAGGCTCCTCACGCCAACATTGCCCACATCTCCAACATCTCCAAATTTAATGAATCACCGAAGTACATCCGATTCAACACGCAGCAGAGTCATAGACGGGGATGTTTCTTTGTCACGGCTTACAAAACCATCTTATCAGCTTAAAGCGATGAGATTTCTCTGTCGTGTCTGCCGTGTTGTGTTGACTCTCAGTGATTGAGGCCCCACTGACTTTGTAGACCCAGCTACTACGCATGGTACGTGTCATCGTTAGGAGACAGTGATATGATGAGCAGCAGGGGGGATAATTGAGTCTCATAATCACATTATCATCGCCCGCAGAGAAGGAGTGGATTAATAAGCGTTATAAAACGGGTTCGGAGAACTATGTGATCTGATTGGCTAAAACTGCATTAAATCCCTGTTATGCATCAATGCTTACTCATCACTGGCAGACTTTCACTTACTAATAAACGAGCTGTACGCTTGTTGAACGAGCTGAAGCCTGTTCCCTTCATGGTTATTTAAAAACAGGGCAGGGCAAATATTGAGACACCTGAATCGATTGTTTGCGATCTAAGAATAGCCACACAAAATAGGAACCGGCTCGACTAAACCAGATTTGTGATGAGATGAGACCACACGTCAACAGTTCTTCTGCACGACAAATGCCAGCGTCTTGTGATGACTGAGAACGTGACGATGGCGATGTGCTAAACCTCAAACAGGATTGGTGGTGTGGTCGGTGCCCAAGGTAGCAGGAGATCAATCATCAATCATCTATCTATTAATAAACTAAAGAATGTGCATAATGTGGAAAATGGATGTTGGGAGGCATTCCGTCATTCGTTCATCCATACGTAACGTTTGGACTAATGCCTGTGATGGAGCAAACACAGCATGGATGGGTTTGTCCCAGCGCTGGAGTGATCAGCTATCTCATCGCCATGGTTTCTCCAACCTGAATAAACAGTCACCTCAGTCGCCTGACTGGGAATCCTAGAGAGTAACGGGTTGCTTGGTATACCTGCGTATGCTGTCTACATACTGTACTGTCCACATACTGTCAATCCCCCCACCGCAAACACACTCCCATGTGTGCCTGTGTGCGTGTGCATGTGTGTTTCTGCAAACCTCACAGACACACATGCACACACACAAACAGGCAAACCCACTAGCCGATGTTTAAACAGGTGTCTGGTGTACGACCAATATTTAAACAGGTGTCTGATGTACGGTGTCAACATATTCTCATAGTGCTATGAAAGATGTCTCTGATTATTACTGTATATAAACCACTTCATCTGCATTACGACCATTCGATAACACCCTGGTAGAAGTGCCTCCCTGAGCTACTCTACAAACAGAGCACTGCATGCCACTTATTGGCGTTATATGATCCCGTTCATTAGCCTGAGAATCGGAACCTCCCGGATGGATAATAGCCTCATTAACGCTATTAAAATAAATTAGCATCGGGAAACATGAACGAGGGGTCAAGCATTTTCCCTCACACTCACCAGGACGTGGAGGGACACTGAGCATCACTGGGGGGCTTGAGGCATCGGCGACCTTGACTGTTACCATGACGACACTAGTGACAGAGCGAAGAGGCATCAAGCATGTGAGGGAGTCTTGAGCTACACAGCTGATAGGATCAGTCCCGTCCGTAGAGTTGACATCCATGTTCTCCTCAGGTCTGAAAAAGAAAGGGAGGGAGGGAAATCAAATGCTACCCAACACAAATTTACTGTATAATTTGACATGATTGTGTCAATCATTATTCAAAATGTGACAGGGCCTGTTGAAAAAGTCCCCAAGTAGGGCAAGGTCATTTCCCATACAGATTATGAAGGTGCAGATCGTAAGCTTTCAAATGATGTGTCATACATTGAAATCTGAGTTGAAGAAGATATGCTTATTTGTATGTTGTTACACCTCAAACCAAATACCAGAGAAAATCGTTGGTGAATCAAAACAGACAGCTAGCAGCTAAGAAAGAACATCGCTATGAACATCTAACTGCATGTTTTAGCACATCACAACATGCTGATAGAACATCAACATGCTAAAAACACATAACTACACTACACTAAAAGTGCTGTTTGTTATATTGAGTTGGCTCTTCAACACTTAAACTTTCGTAACATGAAAAAAGAACAGAAAACGTTTTTGGTCACATTTGTGTGATTTGAGAATTGCCGACATGCGGACCTTTTCATCAGACCATGTCACAAATTGTCAACATAGAAAGAATTTCACAGGGACAGAAGTCTGTTTGCTGGTGTGTTATCTTATCACCCAGCCTGCTCCACTCTGTGGATACACTAAACCAAGTTTCCATCCTGTTGATCCAGGCTTAAGCCCGCTGTGTAAAATGTAATGGTTGGAATTCACAGCACATATACACACACACACACACACACACACACACACTCTCTCCAAACCCCACCTGTCTCATAGTTCCCGAGACTCGCATCTTTGAGCAAACGCTACAAGCATAACAAACAGAGAGGGAAAGATACTGTAAGTTTCCACTACAGAAGGTTGAACTTCATACTCACGGTAAAAGGTGCCAGCTAATTGCCACAGGGCCAGAAGTTGAGGTGTCTGATAAAGGCTTTAAATTACAAATCACGTTCTCCCCTTCCCCATCGACCAGGCACAGGATGTCCAAACAGCCAACTGGAAACAAATGTAATTAGCATGTTAGCAATCAACAGAGTTTGCTGCAAAACCAATGCCAATTGCCAAAGCCAATGCCTTGTTATATATTCCGAGAAAGAAGGCCCAGCCGACGTTGTAACTGGCCAGTCTGGTTGAAGGAAACCTATTGTGAATCACACAACATGTGTGCTTGATTCATTCATTCACTCCCTGCTCTGAGCACCTCAGGTCAGCCCTGGGAGCTGAATTGCTCCCATCTCTAAAGGCCAGGCAGCCCATCAACGGGGGAAAGAGCAGCCCTTCAACTACACACTTTAATTATCATTGGCTAGGCTCGGGGGCTTAGGCCGGGGCTCTGAACCGAGGCTTGCAGCTAATGACCATCGATTAGCATGCGTCACAACACTTCACTATTGATCCCTTGAATAAATCTTGACCCTGTGTCTTCTCTTCGCCCGCTGGTTTAGTTTGGACCCCTTCACCCCCTCCATGCGGACAAAAACCATTCAAGTACACACAATGCCAGGCGTTACATTTAATTAACTGGCCCCGATTCGCTTTTTACACTGAATGAGTTTTTTCTTCCCCCCCCGGGGCAGTTAAGTGGGGACATGCGGTGGCATATGTGGCGTTCATAATCGACACTCATATCAGATTTGTATTTGTTCCTTCAGACAAAAACATACATAACGGTACATTTTTTCCACTGTCACTTTTGGCACCAGTGCTTGGCAAAAGCCTCAGACATTTGTGTTTCTATCTCGGAGAATGGATCAAAAAGGTCCAGGGCCGCTCCGCGGTGGCGCAGCGGTCTAAGCACTAGCCACTAGTGCAAGCTGCCCACCGGGGACTGGGATCGAATCACGGTCTCGCCAGACCCGGATATGGCCAGGGCACACAGGGAGCGGCATATTGAGCGGCCGCTCCCAAAGGGAGGTATAGGTCTATTTCCGGACAAGGATCCGTCGCGCAACACCGCCCCCGGGGTGCCGGAATAACGGTGTCGGGCTCGAGGAGCCAGTCAGCTAGTCTGCCTGGCGATCTCCTCTGGGGCTGCCGGCCACGGGGTCGTGCGGCGGATCCTACGCAATAGGCAGGGGATAATTGGATGCTAGGTTGGGTTCAATTGGATATCAAATTGGGTGAAAAAGGGGATAAAATCTGAAAAAATAAAAAAAATCCAGGGCCATGACCCCAAGGTTCTACTCTGACCTGGGATAGGGAGATATTTTTGGGGACTGGTAGATATTGTATTGGAACTTGGGCCTGGTTTGAGGGTAGGGGTGCGATTTGTATTGCGGCCTCCCAATGTTTGGCTAGGCTAGTCTGGGAATGCTACAATATAAAGCGATATGTGACATAAAACATTAGTAACTTCAATTTGGAATCAGGTTTAGAAGCAGGCATTTCAGTCAACGTCGATAGTTTGCCCCTCCCTGCTCTAATCCCAAGTCCTCAGAATCGTCCTCCTAGGTGATGGAAACACAACAAACACACCAAAAAAAACTGTGCTTGGGCCCAAAAAGACGTCCGCAGTGGGACCCGGTCTCTAGTGGAAAAGCACCTAACAGTAAGATCTACAGTATCACCTGGGGTTTTACCTCTGCTAGGCTCTGCTTCCAGGGCAGGTTGTGTTGTACTTGTAGAGTTCCAAAAGTGGCAGGGAGGTGTGTGTGGGGGTCCGTTATCAGACGTGACCTCCCCAGACCTACTGTTCTCTGGCCCTCCCTCCTGGGCCGGGGATGGAGGCGAAGCACAGCAGAGCACTGTCTCCCAGGGGAGGTCTAGTACCTCACGAGGAGGGTCGGAAGACACAACACCTGAGACAGAAGAAGACAGACAAGTGAAGATGGAGCTTAGAAAAATTACAGAGACAGAGACCAGCACAACCTCACTAGTACTACTCCAAAATATGTGTGCCCTGTCTCTACAAAGCAATTCACCTAGATGGGTATAAAAAATGTAAACAGAGGTCAACTGAATATTTTATAAGAATGAATCTCAGTCCGCTTCGTGCGGTTGCCCTTGAAGTCTGTGAATGTATTATTAATTTTGTTTTGCTTTTGCTCAGACGCCATCACCGTCATTGTGTCTGGTAGCCTTAGGCCATACCTGATTCACTAATGTAGTTAAGAATTGGCTCATTGTAATGCAGGGACGTGCGGTCAGGGGAGGCAGAGCCTCACCTGTTATACTCCAATGAAAATAGCTGTCACGAAAAGTAAAAAATGTAATAATAAAATAAAGATTAAAACGTTTCCACTGATTTGTGTTATAAATGTAATTTCTGCATGATTCCATTCATTTTTATAGTCAAAATCGCCAAATTTGAGGCATGTATTGAGCCCACGTAATTGATGCTCCTTCTCCCTCCACGTTAGCTAGTTCCAGCAAAAACATTCCAGCAGCTGCAAAAATGTTAAACCTTCAAAATGTCTACAAATGTGACTTTCAATCAAAACAGGCAGTGGAATTATGGAGTTGGCAAAGGTGGCAGCATACGAACAAATGTCCTTCAGTTCTATGGACAGAACTGAACAATACACAGCAAAATGGGGAGGCTACTTGAGATATATTGCTAGTCGGTTGTAAGACTTAAGTTGACAAATTGGATGAATGTGATGAATGTGATCTATGGGTGCTTTTTTTGTTATTTTTATTTTTATTTTATATTTTGTTCTTTTCTCTGTATTATTTCTGTTTGGTGACAGCAAGACCTATTCGGTGATATTGTTACCATTTTATACAAAAGTTGTATAAGTCAAGAAATGTGTTAATTGAAAAATTCAATAAAATACTGATTACAAAAAAAAAACAGGCAGTGGAAGACCAAGTGCCTGAGCTTAAGGACCTACTTCAATCGAAGGACAGAAAATAATGTGGTCGTTTCAAATGGAGTGGTACTGCAATTCGTCCTAGCGCATAGCTAGATACAGTTTTTAAGATATTTACTTCGTTGTTGAATGAGTATGAATAGTGGATATTAGGCATAGTCTGTGTCTAGGAAACAGTATAAAGGGAGAGAAAGCAAATCCTTACATAACAAGGCCATGCCCTGGCCTTCTGTGCTAAATGTGTGTGTGTGGGTGTGTGTCTGTGTCTGTCTCTGTGTGTGCGTGTGTGAGAGAGAGAGAGAGAGAGAGAGAGAGAGAGAGAGAGAGAGAGAGAGAGAGAGAGAGAGAGAGAGAGAGAGAGAGAGATTAAGAACACAAGAGGGTGTTTGTACCTGTGTGGGTGATGTAACTGATTGAGTCTCAGATAGAATCAAGAGGAGCAGAAGATAGTGGGTTTGAGAGTAGGTAGGCACACTCACACACACACTCACACACACACACACACACACACACACACTCACTTTCTAAAGCAAACTGAACTGACGTTCTGCAACCTCCTCCAGAGATTATGATTCATTCTCCCCACTCCCCCACCCAGACTCCACATTGCTCAGCTTCATGGCTAAAGGCAGGTAGTCTAATACAGAGGGGCTGTCTGTGGTCCCTCACAAACACTCAGTCATACATAAAACAAACACACACAAACACACACACACACACACACACACACACACACACACACACACACACACACAGAGTGGAACAAACTTCTAATAAGGGTGGCTACATGGGGGAAATATCCCTTTGTGTGTATTTGGCTTCTCCTGGTCAATCGATTTTCGACATGCTGTGCTGATATGAGAAAGCTGTGATTGGTCTGTCCCCTGTGTGTGAGGGGATTGTGGATACTGATATTGCAAGGTTGGGTAACCTTGGATACCCCCGGACTTATCAAAATCACTGAATATCCCATGAATGAAATTACTGAATTAATAATAAGTCTGTTTGAAGAAGCCCTTTGTTTTGTGTATGTGCTATGTTTTATTTATCTGTGGATTTAATTTCAACACTTCTGTACATTGTTCAGTATCTAACTAGAATCGACAAGGAACTCAGGCAAAGTCATTTGGTTGCATTGTCTTTGCTTGACTGTTACTTCCAATGTTCTGTTAGCTGAAGAAAGTTTTATGACAATTGTGTTTTCTGACTAGAACCCCCGGGAAGATAGAGAAGACCAAGCTTCACATTCTTTCTAACAGAGAATGAGGGAACGGAACTCACCACGGGAGACGATGAGGAGATGGACAAGGAATGTCAGCATTGCAGACAGAACCCTGCAGAGAGAGAGAGAGAGAGAGAGAGAGAGAGAGAGAGAGAGAGAGAGAGGGAGGGAGAGAGAAAGAAAGGTGGGGTAGAGAGAGGGGGGGATATAGAGAAGAGAGGGGGGATATAGAGGAGAGAGAGGAGATCGAGAGAATAGAGAGAGAGAGAGAGAGATAGAGCGGAAGACCGAGAGGGGGGACGGACAGACAGGGGGGGGGGGGGGGAATAGTCACGAGGGAGAGAGGTTAACTGAGTGAGAAGAAGAATGAGAGGGAAACAGACAGAGAGTGTGCCAAGTGACTCAAGTCCCTGCTAGAGTCTGGTGTTACAGAACAGTCAAGTGTTTAACAGTCGGGTGTCAAGTGTGCCACTGCTATGGGCCCCTCAGAATCTTTAGTCATTAACGAGAGTGGACCAGGGCTGAACGGGCAGGCCCATTAATCTGCCAGCATGGGGTTGACTCATCTCTCCACAGCGATCACTTCTCCATTCAATGTAACAGTGCATGATACTATACTTCCCGTGTTAGTCACGAGCCATTTGAAAATGTGCTGAATGAGACATTTTTAAAACACAATCATCAATATGGCCCATTACTGTTATAAATGAGCATGGTCAGAACCCTAATTCTCCCCCTACTGATAGAACCACTCACTGTACAGTACAGTTAGCACAATAGCCATCGATATCACCTATATTCATGTCAGAATGGGATTGAAACACACAATGCAAATGTCCTAGGCCATGCTACATTAATCCTGTTTAATGTTCTGGGAGCTGTACTGTACTTACATTGTGTTCATGGGTTAGAGAGCATGGCCTCTTGTCTTGCCGTGATGAATCTCACTGAGGAGAGAGCGGAGGGAAAGGGCTTTAGGGACTGTTTAGGATAGGAGGAAAACATAGCAACTTTTAAACAGAAAGAGATGGAATTGCTCCCCAAGCTAATGGAATTTTGGCAGTTACTTCGTCAAATTGTTCTCAGTCTCAGATCAGTAGCTCGCTTTTTGACATTTCAAGCCTTAAGTCCCTTAGCTCATTAATTGAAAAAACGATTTCCAATGGTGAAGTTCTGCCATTGCTCAGAAAATCTAATTTGCGTGCCGGTAACAAACCATATTTTCCGTAACAAGCTCTATGCAGCGCCTGGATATATTAAAGATAAGTCCATTACATGGCTAGCAGATCAACAACCCCTTTCACATAACAAAAAAGCAATCTGTTTTGTTTATCAGTTGAGAGGCACAACAGTCAGAGAGGTCTTCCATTTTCTACTCTAGTGTTTCTACCAGCACCTAGGTTAACCAACCATCACGTCCAATCAGTAAGCCACATCAAAAGAGGCATTTTAACCCACTTTGAGCTGATCCCAGAGCTATTTATCAGACTCAAACATTATGACAAAGTGTTGTCCTTCCCTGGGAACCTGATTCTCACACTAACCATCCGTAGGTGTGGACGGTACTTAGAAACACAGGACAGCTCTGTGACTCAGCTCTGTGATCGATTAATTCATTGCCTCTCTACATCAAAACAAATAACACCCAGCATGCAGTGCAGTACCATGGACAGCTGCCACTCGCCATGAAAAAACACTTGCAGTGGAGTGTGTGGACCATGCCGGCGGAGGCTAGTGGAGGTAGAAATCAGAGGACGGGCTCATTGTAAACACAAATGTTTGATACCCTTCCTCATTCCATTCCATGCTTTACCATGAGCCTGTCCTCTGATTTCTGCCTCCAATCACATCGCTTCCCTCTGGATGAGAACAACAACAACAACAACAACAACAACAACAACAACAACAACCTGGCGTGTCTTATTCAGTGTGTCATCATAACCTCCATGCTTTATTCACAGTGAGAGCAGTTTGACCTATCAGCATAATGATAGATCAAACAGCATAATCAGACTCTGTTGTCCATTGACGTAATACATATATAGCATACATAAGACATACTGTACGTATGCTGTTTTGTATGTTGTGTGTGTTGTGTACTCATAACTACTGCATATGTCTGCTGCCTTCTTGGCCAGGGCTCACTTGAAACAGAGATCTCATTGTGGCTTAACCTGGTTAAATAAAGGATAAATACATAAATACATAATTGTTTTAAAGGACAGAGCATGAGCAAGTGGGCTCTCACAGGCGAGTCGTTCCCCCTGACTCGTAACACTGTTAAACACTTGATTAACATTCATAGGCTTCATCTGATATCAAAACAAGTGCAGGCGGACTGCTGACAATAACAAGATAAACCTGTCAGTCACCCGATATCTCTAATATTCAAATGAGCAGAAATGGCATGAATGATAATCGGGCACGACAGGAACACCATCAACATTTGGTAAACAAATGAGCCATGTTCAGTACACACAAGAGAGAGTATGGCAGAGAGATCAGGCCTAGTGCATCAAGCCTCTAAAATGTCTGATTAGAGTTTGACACAGCGTATCTGTAGGATGAGCTGTCCATAGCTTCAAAGAGCAGGTCACCAATTAAAACAGACATAGTGGAGCAAATGCATGACACAAGATAATGTTCACATTCATACAGCACTGTGTCACTGTGTCATATGGAATGACATTCCATAATTCTGTTAACAGTGTCCTATGAAAACAAAACATAAACAATGAAAATCATAAACAACCTAATAAGTCGTTTGTAATTACTACTGTTCTAAACTCAGATTATTAAATCAATGGGTATATTATATTAAATTATTTGAAATGTCTTTAAATCTTCCAGACCGTGGCTTTAACGATAACTGTTTGTGACCCAAATCTCGGCCCCTGACCCAGGAAAGTGTGCTACTCCACCAAGGCGACTCAAGCCAGGGTGAGTCACCCTCTTCACGCGTCCAGAATAGGGCGCGCTGGGACTTGCATCACCGGGGAGGAAATCCTGACAGTTGATTTCCCCCACCACCCCCTCCCTTTTTTTCATTTTAAACAAAAGTAATAATAATAATAATAATAATAATAATTTTGCCATTTAGCAGACGCTTTTCAATTTGACCAAATAGCAAGTAATAGGCCAATTATACCAACAAAAAAAATAATAGAATAAACAACTTTATCTGCGTTTCTGAAAAATTGGAGGAAAAAAATATACAAAAACATAAATCTGCAAAGCTGAGAGTTATCACACCTGGACTTATCACACCTGGATCTCACATTTCATAGAATGGTGCATTGGTCTTGCGAAAGCGCGTCAACTTAATCAACTTAACTCAAGCTAAAGAAAATCGGAGTAAAACATGAGTATGCTAAAACTATTGGTGTTGGTGGGACATGAAAGAAAGAAGGACAAGTAGAAAGAAATGTGCAGTATGAACAGTTATCTTTCCTTACATGATCAGGCTTAATTCCTTCCTCACCGTTGTCCCGAGTCAAAGCCCGCAAAACCAGTTCAAAAGCCGAAGTTTGGGTTCTGAGCGTCAGTCTTTCACACTAACGTGTGCCGACAGTGTCATGCCTGTAACGATTAAGCAATATCAAAATGCTACTCCTTTCCATTGAAACCCAATGTCTTCCCCGTAGTCCCGTTTCTCTTTTCCTGAGGTCGGTAGTTGAACGGCTATCCCTCCTCTAACTGTTCCTCCAGCTTCTCAGAGCTGAGACTGCCTACTGAGGAGGGAGGGAGGGAGTGGCATATCAGGGAGACAAGATCGTCACCGGCGCTGCTCCACCACCCAGCGCAGGTTTGTCATCATCTATTGTTGTTGTTTAAGTACCAAATTATCAGAAATATTCTAAAATATTCTAATGTCTTGACGTTAGAATTATAAGGTTCTATCTCCATTTTTGTCAAAAATTGAGTTTTTTACATAATCTGATCCATTGGGTGTTTAATAATGCCTGTGTGGTGTTATTTTTTTTTTAAATGTTGACCTTTTTGAGTTAGTAATTCATAAAATACAAAGGTTCCATCTCACAAAACATAATGGAATGTAAACATTTTGACGCTCAATATCTCTGAACGACCCTAAACGGAGATAGAACCGTATAATTCTAAGCTCACGTATTGTTGTTGTTAAGTAGCTACCAAGTTATCAGAAATATTCAAAAATATTCTAAATGGTTGATGTTACTTCGTTTACATAATTTCCCAACAGAAAAACAACAATGTCACTATTTCAACATTAAGATGCATTTTTCTCACCTTCCAATCCCAATAAAAGGGCGCTCATCTGTTACAATGTAGATGTCTCCTTTATATAAATTGCAGCCATGAAGCCAATTCGCAGGAATGGAAACCTGTTCATTCCAGAAGTTAAACAACGTGATAATGGAAAGCCTATGTAGCCTACTGTATTCACCTTAGATCAGCTTCGTATGATCTCATCCTCATGATGATGTCATTCCACATGGCAAGTGTGTCGCCCGAACAATCTGAACAGCTGTGGGTACTGTCCAGTAGTAGGCTACCTATTGTGTTATGAAGTTGTTTCTGAGAATAAGTTATGTGGTGTTATTGTAACACCAGAAGCTAAGGTATTATGTGAATTAGATAGTTGAAATACAGGAAGGATGATGCGCTTGGACCATTTTTATAATGCAGAGACATGGACAGAGTAATGTTCCCATCCCCTCAATAGCCTGCCCTGTGGGGTTAGCTATAAGACTCTGTAGATGATAAATGGAATGATCACAATGTTATCTGCATCAGCAAAAACATTTATAATGAAAACGCTGTGCTCTGTTGTCCACCACCCTCCCTTGTTGTGATACACACTGCAAAACATCTAGTGACGCACACACACACACCCACACACCCACACACCCACACACACACCCACACCCACACCCACACACACACACACACACACACACACACACACACACCCACACCCACACACACACACACACACACCCACACACACACACACAGAGAGCGTGACATCCCTGAAATTGAACAGAAACTATTATCACATCAAATCAGAGCTACCTGGGGACAGGTATTGATATTTGAGTTCAAATACTGTGTTTAGTGAGATAGCCGTTTAATAAAAAGGCAGTGGCAGCAGTCCCAGCTGACAAAGCTAATCAGCCCATTCCATATCAACAAGCAGCAAGACCACCTACAGTAGCTAGTGTCCCTGCTGCATCAAAAGGTAAACAAGCAGTCAGTACATCCTGAAACTGGCCACAGACCGGTGGAGGCTGGTGGAGGTAGAAATCGGAGGACGGGCTCATTGTAATGCATGGAATGGAATGAGGAATGATAGGTGAGTGCTACAGGCAGAGAGGCTTCTGGATTTACAGCACAGACAGAGAGTGCTGCCACAAGCCTCGCAGCAGCCAGCCAACCCCCCCCTCCCCTCCCCTCCCCTCCCCTCGGCCATCAGCGATCAGACTTCTCATCCAGATCAAAGGTACCCCAGTATCAAAGGCCTGGAGCCACTTTCTCTCCCCATAGAAACCCTCCACAGCCACAGAGGAGGAGAGAACACATGTATTAGACCAGAGCAATGCATTATTTATTGCTCGTGTGTGTTGAGCTCGCTAATTACAGCAATGAATCAGTGTTTATTAAGACTAAGAATAATCCACCACTCACACAACACAAACATGTGTGCTTCCATGTTAAACATGACAACGGTCTGTCCAGTCTCATTCTAACATTTACATATTGCACATTATGATAAATACAATTATAATCTAACTGGTACCTGGTGCACCGTGTCATTTGGCAGTGATCATTTATCTCTAATTCCCCAGAGAGATTCAGTCCCACAGGTAGCCAAAACAGAGCTGCGTTGGGTCACATGTTATTGGATATGAAATATTCCGCTACTTCTCTCTCCAACCAAGGTGCATGATTCCTCCAATCGAGGAGCAAACTGTCATGAAGAGGAAATTCAGCAACTCTTGGAAGACAATGGAAGTAGGTAAAAATAGGTTGTTGATTGTTCAAACCAAGGTGTCTGGGCCTTCATCAGGGTTGTCTGACTGTGACATTGTGCATTGTCTGAAAAGTTGCAGTTCAAGACCTGACTCAGAGAAAGGTAGAGGCTGTTCTCTGTGTGTGTGTGTGTGTGTGTGTGTGTGTGTGTGTGTGTGTGTGTGTGTGTGTGTGTGTGTGTGTGTGTGTGTGTGTGTGTGATGAGATAGATAACCCTGTGATGCGTCATTGTGGGGGCAAGCCATTACCTTTTTACAGCTCGCATATTTTGTGGGTGATGGTGCTTGGTCTTCACTGTCAGACCCCTGCCCTGCTGCCTACTTGCGTTGGAGTGTAGCTGTGAGACATAACCGCAGCCAACATGCAGAGCCTTCAAAGGCTGCAGTGTGTGTGTGGGTGTGTAGGCCCTTAAGGGGCAAGCATAAGCTGTGGGGAGACACTCACTACTGAGAAAGCCAACACAGCACTCCAAAATATGAAAAATACTATTTTACTGATGGACATACTCCACAATGTTTACTGGTGATTTTTTCAGAATTGTGTACGGTATTACTGTACAATTTTTCAAATACGATCATATTGGCCCACTCAAAACACACAATATTAGAAGAGAATAGAAAAAAAAACTAGCATTGTATGTCAGCAGCTTCCAAACTTGGGGTCGGGACCCTGTGTGAGATCTCCTGATTTAAAACCAACCCTAAGCCTAACTAAGCCCTATGATTTTATTACAAAAAAGACTGTTTGGGACACAGTAAATTATTGATCAATTTGGTATGCCATTTGGTATGCCAACTTAGCAGTCGAAGCAGAGGGGCGGGGCTGGAACGTGAAGGTGTGGCCAGTGGAGGTGGGCTGCAGAGGCTTTGTAGCCAGCTCCCCCACAAGGCTCCTGAGGGCAGTAGGGATCAGAGGACAGGCCCAACGGAAGGCAATCAGAGAACTGTCCACTGCAGCAGAACGGAGCAGTCACTGGCTGTGGCTGAAACGTAGGGACCCAACATGGGCTCCCAAATGACCACGTGGTGCCACTGTGCGACACACACCCAGGCCTGATCAGCCTGTGGTGGGCCAACCTCGGCAGAGGGTGTCTTGTGATAACTGGCCGAAACACCCAATGAGGTCGGGGACCACAACTGAAGATGTGTCGTACTGGTGGCACCACGTGATCATTGCCAAATTCCACTCCACCCAAGAGGACATCTCCAACTCCACTCAATTGTTGTGCTGAATATTTAGGGATTTTAACAACCAGTCCTATTAAGAATCCTGGCGTCACGAGACAAAAAAAAGTTGTGGAATCGCTGCTGTAAGGGCACGTGAGATGGCACTCACGATTATCCATCCATGCATTGAAAATAGAGATGACATCATTCTCCTCTCAACATCAACCACGATCCCACCGCATGCAACAATGACATCATTCTCAAACTATGTCATCCTCTCAGGAGAGCGTTCACGTGGTAAACGTCGGTTAAATATTCATGAGCGGGTATCCCCGTTTGAAGTGTGAACGAGTGAACAAAGCACTGGAACGAACACGAACGAACACGCGGGGCAATCGCAATGTTGGGACGTTGTCTAATGAATCGCTGTTACATGAAGATTAATTAATTTCATGCTGTCAAAATGATTTATCTAAATAAGTGTGTCTCTGTCCTCGCGCATCACTATGTAAACAGGGCATTCTTCAGAGAGAAAAGGATGCTTTTTACAGGGTATTGTAAACAACGGAAGATTTACTACCCACGTCACATGCTTTCTCTTGGCATCACCGAATTTGGACACCGTTAAATCCAAAAACGGGGCCGTTATTCAATCACCACCATCTCTGTTGTCTCTACAGTCAGATACGTTTATCATCTTACAGATGAGGACGGTCCGGAGACGCTCAACAAAGGCTTAATGGGGTCTGGCACTGGGTGTTGTTGCTATTGTAATGGTCAAATGTATCTGTATCCTACTAATGTTATAGATTTCCATTACACTATTGTCTCAAAAGGTCACTTGTAAATGTATTTCACCTCCCCTGCCACTCTGATGCCTCCTTCTGGCTGGCTGATTTAACCTGTTTTGTTTTGGAATGTAAATTATCCCCTTTCTTTTCTTTCTGACAGCTATTGTCCTGGCCCAGTAACTCGACCAATTAATCTCTACAGACATATCAGATGAAGGCAAATACAGATGGTTGACATTAACAACTGGATTTGCTTTGACAGGTGACAGATGGGCCTGTACTGTAGATAAAAACAACCCTTGGGGCTAGTTTTTGAGCATTGTTGCTCAATTCCACACCATAAAGCTAATTTGACAATGGTAGTACAGAGATAAATGCTTGGCACTATTGCTGGAGAAGCTGATAGTTGATGTTGGCTGAAACTAATGTCCTTCCTCCTGTACCTCCTGTACCTTCCTCCAGTCACATACTGAGGTGTCAGTCAGGCAGGGTTTGAACTTGGGTCTCCCAAGTGGAACATTGAGTCTACATCTCTCAGGCAGGGCTACCTCATCACGAATGTGAGATTCCAAACCACCTCCACTACTGGTGCACCACAGTGTCTTGATTCCCCAGAATGTTCTTGAATGTAGGCTGAAGCTAATGTCCTACCGTAGGCTACTGTACCTCAGCCGATAGTAACACACTGAGGGGGGTGCACCAGGAGAGGCTGGTAGAGGTAGAAATCGAAGGACGGGCTCATTGTAATGCATCAGAATGTAATCGGAGGACGGGCTCATTGTAATGCATGGAATGGAATGAGGAATGGTGTCAAACAAGTTGATACCCTTCTTCATTCCATTCCATGCATTACACTTTGTGTGATAGCATTCCTCATTCCATCCCATGCATTGCAATGAGCCCGTCCTCTGATTTCTACCTCAACCAGCCTCCCCTGCGGTCCATCCTAGTGTCCAGTGATTCCATAGAATGTTCTAGAATGAATAGACTGAATTATGCCAAGCTTCTTCCCGTAAAAAACATAAAGGTCAGTATTAATAGTTTCTGTATATTGACATGTTTGTGGAAGGTCTGTGTGCTGGACATCCTCACCCTATTTCCATTGGCTCTCTGCCCAGGGTCAGCGCTATGAATAACCCAGTGTCCCAGTGCTCCAGAGGCTCCGTCACAGAAGCTTTTCTCTACACAGTTGAAGAACAGCTATCATTTGATCCCCTCTGCCAGGGAAACTCAATTTAATTGGGCAAGTGTTGTCCAAGCCAAACCAATCATTTCATGGAAACGGACTTGTGCGCTTACTGGTATAAGTGTCTCTCATAACAACTTTCTTACTTGCGTTTGCAATAATACTAATAATAAAACGTGTGTGTGTGTGTGTGTGTGTATGTGTGCGTGTGCGTGCGTTTGTTTCTGTGTCTGTGCATATGCATGTGTGTTCCTGTGTCTGCGTGTGTGTGTAAAAGAGAGCGCGTGTGATTTTATGCATTAACTGCAGATACATGACAGAGGGACTAGTGGTGCATCATGTTGACGTGGCTGGAGGATGATGTGCTTTCCAGAGCTCCACCATATCAGATGACTATAAACAGGCCTGCCAAGTGCAAGGCTCGTCGTGGACGCTAGTCCTGGATAGTGTTTAATGCAGCAAGCCAGGAGTCTCACTGAAATATCGAAGGCAAACAAGTGAGTAAAAGTGCTGAAGTTGGCCATTTCAGGGCTTGTGAAAAGGTAATGGAGTAATCAGATTTCCAGTATTTTACTCTTTCTAAAGGGTCTGTTTATCAGCTTAACAAAAGCCCTCATTCAATAACAGCTGAGGAGCGACTCCTGCCAAATCTCGGAGAGAGAGATGGGGAAGGGAGTATAAAGGAGAAAAAGAGAGACTGAGTCAGTAAGACAGAATGATGAGGAAGGGAGTAGAGGAGAAAGAGAGAGACTGACTCAGTAAGAGAGATGAGGAAGGGAGTAAAGGAGAAAGAGAGAGACTGAGTCAGTAAGAGGGGGGGGGAGAAAGAGAGATGAGGAAGTGGGTAAAGGAGAGAGACAAACTGAGTCAGTAAGAGAGAGAGCAGGAGAGGGAGATAGAGTTGGTGAGATGAGAAAGGGAGTAAAGGAGGGAGAGAGACAGAGTGAGTCAGTAAGAGAGAGGAGAGAGAGAGAGAGAGACTGAGTGAGTGAGTCAAAGTAGCACGTGCGTGAATCGCCAGATGGCAAAACGACGTGCCAATAGCCCCATTCTTTTTCCCATGAGTCTGTAAAACGCTTTATGTCGTAAACAAAATGAAAATGGCAAACCACAGTATCTCAAAACTTCGGTTCTTTCCAGCTTCTCCCCTCTTCTCTTTCCCGCGGCCTTCTCTCCTCCTCCACTCCCCCCCCCCATCTCTCCCTCTCTGCCCCCCCCCCCCCCCCAACCCTATCTTGTCTCACTTCCTGCAAGGAACTCTGCTCGATGTTACAACACCACTGTGTGTGTGTGTGTGTCTTCTACACACTTTTACTGTACAACATAACAAGAAACAGCTCAGAAGTGTCCACTGGGCATACCAGCCCCAGCGTCTCT
>NC_137674.1:98450768-98465779 GCF_963989245.1 Nansenia antarctica | reverse complement strand
CATTAGAGCAGGAATGACTGGGGACTTTCATTTGGCAAGGACAAATAAAGACTCACAGGCCTCCACAACAAACACCATCATTTGGACCTTTAGAAACAACTATCACCTAATATTATTGACTTATTTTAATGGTTTTCATTTTATTTTATTTCTCTCTGTTAAAGACAAAGGAAATGATGGTTGAAAACCACAGAGACACAGAATCTAATTATGGAAAGGTCTGTGTTGTGAGAGACTGTCTTGCTGAGGGGAAATTGGACTGCACTTATATGTGTGAAAAAAAAGAAATTGCACTCCTCACCAGAAAAGCCAACTTACTGTATAACAGTCTGAATTGTTCATATCTGAAATATGAAACTAGAAACAGTGCCTATTAAATGTTGCGTAACAAAAAATGACTAATGAGACACATTATCTTCAACACATGATGTTAAATACGTTTGAAATCCAGGGGAAATTGTTGCGGGAACTTCCAGTGCTTTCATTGTGAGAGAGGAAGACGTACCATCGAGCAAATTCATGTGTTGCACCGGTGATCTGGAATCACACCGCCACAGCCCTGTCTGACAGTCTTGTCAAGTCACAAATGCTGAACAGCAAGAATGTCCTCTTGGTTTAATGGTAGATGCTTGGGTCATTTACACCAGAGGTGCTCAGTTTGAGCCCAGCTGGTGACATATGGAAGATTCTCGATCTGACTAACCTTGCTGAGACCAGGATTTCTATAACAACAACAATGAAATTGCGAGCCTATTCTCACAGACTTGGAGGTATATGGCCATGGAGACTACCCTCTGACTAACCCATGAACCTCAATGCTCCCACTTGAACACGATTACACCATTACATCAACAGTACTGTAGCAGCACACAGCTCGAGAAGAATGAGTGGAGAGAGGGATGCAGACAGAAACAGAGACAGAAACACACAGAGAGATAAAGAAAGGAGGGATCTATAGAAGAAGGAAGAGAGATCAGTTTCAATAGAATTCTCTCCGGTGATTGGTTAGTGCAGTTGACGTTGATTAATAGTGTATTATCTGTCTGAAGCCTCACATGAATCACAGTTAATAATGTGTTCACTCAGGGTCTCCATCTCACTATTCACCGTTTAACATAAATCAAGTGAGGGCCAATATCCACAGGCTCTAGGTGCTGACTCATACACACTTTAAGGTGCCTGGCGATTTCCTCAACAGAGAAGATTTTCACATTTGAGCACGTTGAATCATTGATAATGTGTCTGTTTTCTGAATGAAACGGTTGAGATGGTGAATTCAGTGTAATTTTCTTCGGAATAAAAATACCTCAGGCCATAGTAAATCGCGCACCATTGGAACATATTATTTATTACGTATGGATGAATGGGGTGTGCATTTTGTGAATGAAACTAGATTATAAATATGGACATAACCATGTTTATGAATTAAACTGTTCAGACTCATTGAGAGAGGAGAGCTGCAGACAATTATTGCAGAACTATTATAGTTCCCATACTGATAGTTATTGTCATTGTCACACACACACACACACACACACACACACACACACACACACACACACACACAATGCACTGACAGGGTATATTATTATATATTATATTAGTTTTACATTTATTCTAATTTACAGCCTACATAATTATTGTTCTATTGCTCTTTTTGCCATTGTCTTTTAAATTATTTTTGGCTCCCTTGGAGTAGAGGCTTTCTGTCTCGACTGTGTGAAGCAAGTAAAGGAAATGGTGTACCCAGTAGGGTTATGGTTATGGTGTACTCCAGAGAGAGAGAGAGAGAGAGAGAGAGAGAGAGAGAGATAAGAGAAGGTGAGGGACAGGGAGATATATGATTCAGTCATGTAGAGCAGCGGCCCAACGCATGAATCAGCATAGCTAATTGGCCATTAAATAAACCAGCATGAGTCTTCCAGGAATCTTCGAGCGGCCGTCAGATAACCATGTGGAACGTCAACAACACCAACGGGTGGGGAACGGTAACGGTAACGATAATGGCACGGCCCTCAGCCACCGCAACAACATACGGCGGGGCCCAGGCTCCATAAACGGACCTGAAGCTCCTTTGTGTTAATGCTCTGGTGATGAGTGTGACGCACAGGGGGACAGACAATCCCATTTGAAATAATTCAACCTGCATGGAGATTCGAGATTCGCACGCGTAACTCGAATCATCACGATAATCCACTTGCTGTACATCCAATCATCCACAATGCAACAATCCCTACATACAACACAGGCTACATATAGCAGCTACACAGAGCATGGTTTGAATGTTCCGATTGCAGGAGGTAGGTGTGTGTGTGTCTCTGTCTGTCTGTCTGCGTGTCTTGATTGATTGATTGAAAACTTTATTAGAAGATTTGCAGAAGTAGGTACATGAAAGTACATATTACATACAAGGTCAACTAACAGGATAAAAACCCAAGAAAGCCACTGGCTTATTTCAATTGGGGTCCTTGATTCTCAATTCATCGTTACATGTAAGACAGACAAAAAAGCTAGTACTATCTACAAGATAATACAGACAAATAACTATTACTATCTACAAGTCTGTCTGTCTGTCTGTCTGTCTGTGTCTGTCTGTCTGTGTCTGTCTGTCTGTCTGTCTGTGTGCGTGCTAGGGGGGTGATAGTCCATCTCACTGTAACAGCTCCCTCTGACATCTCACACTGGAACCTGTTGATCCCCTTATGAGTCCACAGAGCCAAAGGGCTGGAGTGGGCTGAAGTGGGCTGAAGTGTGCTGGAGTGGGCTGGAGTGGGCTGAAGTGTGCTGGAGTGGGCTGGAGTCTAAGATGGGTCCTGTTAACCCTCAACTGTCACAGTGCCTCAGGCCTGGTTCAGAATGTGACATAACTACTGCATCCTGTTACGCCTCCACTGCAACCTGCCAGCCATAGGAGCCCCTCTGGGCCAGAGGAAGAGACAGTGTTGTTTATTTGATGATGACCAGTCGAGACTGGACTGGACTATTGATCTGGACTGGTCTCCAGCCTGGGGCTTGACTCTGCCAGAACCAACAAGATGTCATGGAAGCCCAGTCCTTTAAGGGGCTAAAATAGATCCTAATAAACAATTGTTCTTAGTGGTACAATAGTAGCCTGCCAGTGAGTAAGCTTAATCAGGCTCAGAACACGTTGATAATAACAATACGGACAGCACAAGAAAAATACATTTGAATTGGATATCAGCAAACACTGAACACTGTGTACCCAATCAGTGAGATGTAACTGCTGAATCTGGATGTCACTGATTGGCTGTCTCATTAGAGCACAAGCAACATGGAGAAGCTCCACTTCGGAATAGGGTACAGAGGAAAGCAGGTAACATAACAAAAGATTCATTAAGAGTCTGCATGCCAAGTCCTGACTGGGTTTTAATGAACTGATATCTCTCAGAGAAAAAGCAGAAAGAACCGGTGGAGGACCGGGAATATGAGGACTGGAAACAGACAGAGAGAGAGAGAGCGAGAGAGTCTTCTCTCTGAAAGAATAGAGCTTCAATGAATGAAGTAAATCAATTAATGAATTACAGAGTTATATCTAGGATGTTTTAACAAGGTGGCACTGGATTGCCATATCAAAACCGACTTGTGTTCATTCCTGTCAAAGTGTGCTGAAAACACAGCTAAAGAACTGAACTAACTGAGGAACATAATTAGGCTTTCACTAATTACCAACAATGTCATTGTCATTAAGATAGTTAATCTATCTTAACTCTATCATTTGCTCTGAAATGTTTACATAGTAACCAAATCGGCATGGTGGCACGGCAATCTTTGAACTGTGCAAAGTCTGAATGACACACACAGCACATGGCTGCTACTCACCAACTGTTTACATACAGCCAGAGTCTTCAAACAATCAGTCTTCATACAATCAGAGTCTTCAAACAATCAGTCTTCATACAATCAGAGTATTTGTACAATCAGAGTCTTTATACAACCAAAGCCTTCGTAAAATCAGTCTTCATACAATCAGTCTTCATATAATCAATCTTCACAACCAGGGTTGTCACTCATCCAGGGTGTTCACGTAGCTTACCCATAGGACAAGTAGAGAGCGTTCCCAGGAGTAGCAGTGTGAGGATAGTGAACTGAGAGAGGGAAGGAGATTTAGTCCCAGAGCTGGAGGAGTGTTTGGGGAGTTTTTGTCATGGCCTGACAGGCGTGTAGTACAGAAAGTACAAGCGTTTCCTCGTTGGTCGCTAGGCAAAGGCACTGCTATTCTGGGAGTGGGAGAGAGCGTCAGGAATACACACCAATCATGTTCACGCACACTGACATGCCGGGGATGGGGGGGGGGGTGTTTATTGGGGACCAAAAAGTAAATGCCCCAGCCCACTAGACAACCCCTACAGTACAAGCATTCTCCCCCCAGTTCAGCTCAAAAGGGTAAATGCCGCCTGCTTAGCAACTGGGCACCCTGTCGGGTAGAGAACCCTTGCCCTACTCTGCCCGGCCTTGGGCTAAGGGGAGGTTTTGGGCTGGGCTCTGGACAGGGAAGGGGGGGGTTGAGAGGGGCCGGTAGGTGGTGCGAGCTAACACCCCTCTGTGGTTTAGAGGGAGTAGCAGAGTCATAAGAGACATCTGGTGCTGGCCCAGAGCCCTGCTAAACCCAGATCACCCCTCTCCAGGCCTGAAGGCCTCGGGGCTGTCCCTCCAAAACATGACCCCCCCTCAGACACAGAGATGTCTTGTCTTTTTTTTTTATTACATTATATAACATATCTTTGATTAAACATAACAGATTGGATCCTTTTGGTTTCATAAGCTGTGTAGCACATCAGAGCAGCCGTTTTCTGTCAGGACATCGACAACAAAGAACCCCAAAAAAGGAATCAACTAGAAGGGAAGTCAATATTTTCATACCTCCATTACTTTGTTCAAAATCATTGCGTCATACTTTTCAGAACTAAAACTGTATAGTCCCGAAAAACAACTCAAAACACCAAAGCCCCCTACCAACAGGGCCTATAGATACCAACAGCTGGTTTTCCATTTTAGAACTTCGACTTCAGCATGCCATTTCCAATAAACGTCTGGGAAAGTTATTATTGCCATCATTATTGTTATTTTTCCGCTGCGACAGCTGTAAAAGACTTATCCTGGCCTATGTGATTCGCCTGAACGGTCAGCAGAGACAATTTGGGCCGTCTATTTTTAATCTTCCAGGAAGGTAAAGGCCTAGCTACCTATAACGATTGCTTTGACCTGCCGCAGCATTGAGATACAGTATGTCAGTATATGACAGTTGTTTCATTGAACAACTCAATCCAGCACTCAATAAATACTGAGCCATATTGTCATATGACTGATTCATACTTTTATCATGAGTCTTCGTCATCCGAGTCTTCATCATTCACAAACCAATCTTCCTTCAGGATGTGATTGTTAAAAGGTTCATGTTTCCAAACTGAAATTTAGGACACTGGAGACCATCATATCTGTCATGCTGAGTGAGAGAGAGAGAGGCGGGCGGGGGGGGGGGGCGACTGAGTGAGAGCTCTCAGGAGTTGACAACAACACTCACCAACACCCTCCCACATAAATATACTGTGGCGACATGTCCCTACTACTAAGCCACACAAACTGTTGTGGGGATTGCCAATGAAGGTTTCGAATGAGCTAAATGATTTTAAAGTCAAAGCACGTGCTGTAGACATCTAATTGGTTTAGGAACATCAAACAGAAGTTTAATGATTATGAAAGAATGATGAATGAAAGAATAATGAATGAAAGAATGATGAATGGTGCAATAGAACTAGCAAAACTAAGACAGCTTGCAGATAAGAGAAAGCAATTCCACTTTAGACAGCAGCACGTCATCCCAAGTGCCTTTTTGTTTAAAACCAATAAATTACTTCTTTATATTATTAAGTTAAACACACACACCCACACTCTTTCCACCCAATAATCAGTACAACAGACTGCAATCTAGTAAGCTACTAGCATACTGATTATCCCCTGTGACATCTGCAGGTAGATGTAGTAAGCTTACATCAACTCCACTATCATCCAATCAAAAGCCTAATTATGGCACCAAATAATGTACTGCAGTAATATCCCTGGTGTAAACAATGATAAGAGAGCCCATTCACAAAGAACCTGGAGAATCTCATTTCCATGGTAACTGTAACCACTCAAACTCACAAATGCACTCATAAAGTTCCTAATGGCCAGAGCAACCAGTTAACGGCTTTATACTGATGACGAATTTGAATCATCGTTTATTGTGATGGAGTTGTGTTTATCGGGGGGAATGCAGCCACCAAGCTGCATTGGTATCCCAACAAAGAGCACTAACACAGACAGAAGCAGTCACCTGCATTACAGCCCAAGTAGAGGCATAAGAGCCCTCATTAAGGGACTACAGTATGGACTTTCAATGAGCTTGCATCCTTATAATAAGAGGTAGCCTACCGATAGTCGAAAGACCTGCATTCAAATGAAGTAAGGGGTATAGGAAGATGTCAAAATGTGAAAGTTGCTGTTTTATGACGTTATTCTATTAATAAAGAATGCGGTGAAGGTTTTGGAAAAATGATTGCTTTCCTAGTTGATATATTGAAATGCAACAAACTCAACAGACTTCCTTGGCTCCTTGGCTTTTGCAAAAGTTGTTATGAATTTTAAAGCAGCCCTGGTCCACAGATGCAGACTTTCATCAGTATATATAGGTATGGGAAATACATTCAGAGAAATCTGTGGATCTCTCTCTCTCTCTCTCTCTTTCTCTCTCTCTCTCTCTCTCTCTCTCTCTCTCTCTCCATCAACATTCAAAGAGGGTACAGTCCAATATACTGAGGACAGATGTTAAATATGTATTGTGCTCCTAAAATTAATATGTCCACGTCCTCCTCCAAAGGAGTTTATTCATTCTCTTCTGAGCCAAGCTGTAAAGTTGTGCTGTTTTGTTTCCTAATTGAACGCCAGTGTAAAGAGTTAACATCTCTGTCAGGATCTCAACAGACCCCCAGGGGCCACTGAAGTGGTGCATCTCTTGAATATCTGTATTAAATGATGTGCTATATCAATAAACAAGAAATGTGATTGACTGGCTTGATTCCGATTCACTGATTGTTCTGAGACTGTTGCTGCAGGTGAGATTGCTCTCATCAGCTCTGCAGCTGTCAGATCAATAAACCATTTCAGTCGGTCCTCTCCTATTAGAGTTGTTTTCTTCCCCCAAAAAATGCAACAAGCGAGGACATGACTAAACAAAGAGTTAGAGCCAACTTTGGGGGGGAAGGGGGGGTGCATGCGGGAGGGAAGCTCAGCGGGGGGGTCGTTCTTTAGAACTCGTTTCACCTCATTTGACATTCACAATTGTTTGAGCAAACTTCTCCAAACACTAGCTCTTCCAAATATTCAACACATTACTTAATTATTATTTTAAAAAATGTTTTACAAATGTACAAACAGTATAATTTGTCATCCATAAAGAAAGGTTGTTTTAACATATTAATGTGCATAATGGTGCGTTGAATACTTATAAATATATATAATAATATAATACAATATAACATAGTGCATGGTCTCATTTGCTGACACTAAAATCATACAAAACATGTGATCACCTCTGTATACATGTTCTCGCTTAGAGACCAAGCGTCTCACGTGTACCATAGACAGAGATTCACTCTTTTAGAAGCATTTTCTTTTTTTTGTGAGTTATTATTATTATCGATAAAGAAGTATTATTTCTCGGAAACGCTGCACTAACAAACCAAAACAATCTGTAAACAAGGACTCTGTCCTTTAATGTTCGTCAAAGCCAGTAAGGTAGCTGAAATAATAAGGCTCCAAAACCCCTGTTTGCTCATGCTTGCTTGTTAGCTTGAGATATACCTCGCTCTCTATCTCTCTCTTGCATAAACAGACATAATCTCACTGATACACACGCACGCACGTACACACACACACACACACACACACACACACACACACACAGACACACACAGACAGACACACACACACACACACACAGACAGAGATACCTGTGGAGACAGTGAGCCAGGTAAAGATGAGCTCCAGCAGGGGATCCTAATCGGTCTCTGCTCATCCCCATCCCAGTGTTTTGGTTATCTAGAGGGAGACTGTTGGCACCTAAACAACAGCAGCCTTCTCCCTCTCCATGGTTTCTGTCCATCATGCCTACAAAGAGAGGGAGGAGAGCCAAGAACAGCAGGACAAACAAATAGAAGAAGAGGAGATGACCTCCTCTCTTACTTTCTCTTTCTCTTTCTGTCTCTTGTGCACGCACGCGCACGCACGCGCACGCGCACACACACACACACACACACACACACACACACAGCTTCCAAAGACCAACTCTGCAGTACACTACCCACAACCCACAACCCACACACTATCCAAGCTGCTCCTAAAGGTGTACCATAGGCAGTAGGAGACCACAGAGATTCCCCTACCATGCACACGCAATACCCTTGGCCGTGGGCTTACTGGACTATGTGGCTGCTTCTCATGAAATCCATAGAAAACCATAGAACTATATAGTGTGATGGAGTCGGCAGCATTTTACCATAGTACACCTTTAGGAGACCACAGAGATTCACCAACCATGCACAGGTAATACCCTTGGCCGTGGGCTTACTGGACTATGTTGCTGCTTCTCATGAAATCCATAGAACTTTACAGCGTGATGGAGTCGGCAGCGTTTCACTGACGTACTTGGTCTCCACTGTAATAGATCAGCGTCAAGCCTCCCCTCATCCTCACCTGATCATCATTCTCTCTGCACTAGTGACCTTTATCACTCCTCTCTCTCTGAACACCTCCCCACCCCTCCTCCCTGCAGTATCCATCCTCACTGGCACAGGTCCCATGTGATTACTCTAGCTGTGAGTGTGAGTGTGTGTGTGTGTGTGTGTGCGTGTGTGTGTGTGTGTTTGTGTGTGTGTGTGTGCGTGCGGTATAAGGTTCCAGGCCACAAATTCAGTTTAACGCGCAGATTAGAATCTTGTCGAGGTTATCGTGACAAATAGGACGTCAGTCTGGGCACGGGCCAATCCTCAATCACCAGAGGCTCCCTCGGCCATACGAATGTGCGTCACAAGCGTGAGGTGTGTGTGTGTGTGGGGGGGGGGGGTGAATGAATCACAGTTCACCTCCATCAACACATCCTATTAAGTAGCCTAGCATACGGCTGTAACTCTCCTTGGAGCTGGTTCACCTGACAGGGCAGAAACATCATCCGTCTGTCTGTCTGTCCGCCTCCCCACTCAGCCTAATCAGTGGTCCCAGAGAAGAGGAGAGGGTGTCTCTCTGGGAAACCTTTGTCTTACCACGTCATTCTACTACGCATTCAGCAACGCCTGAACTACTGGTGCTCAGACGGATCAGTGTGGACGGAGTTGTGATGTCTGTCTTTAGGCAATGAATAGGACATAGCAACATACGATGTCATATGCCCGAGACCCCAAATGCAAATAGTAGGACTCTCACTGCATCTGTTTCTGTCCTAGGTTGACATTATGCTGCATTCAAGTATTCTTCGGAAATAGGGAACATGGGACATTTCCAACTTGGCAATTTGGTGGACCTTTTTTCAAAGTTTCCCAATTGGAGCCGTCTCAAAATAGGCCAATAAGGAGCTCTATGCAAAATCCCAGGCTAAATCTTAGTGGGAAGCTCTTACGTTTCACAGGAGAACTTGAACGCACCATTAAGTCTAGGTGTCTTGAGCCTGCGCCATAAGTCTAGTGTCCCGAGCCTGGGTATGAGTGATTCGATGTGCTCTGTACTGGTCTGACACTGCTCTCTAGAGGCCAAAAGTAATAATTACTCCTTTGAACTGTGAATAGATTTCTGTAAATCATCAAAATAATGTATTGTAAACTCCCTTACGAGTTCTAAATCATTAGTATTTAACAGTATTTAGCAATACATTGGAATTAAATCATCCCAAATATAAACAGAGACCTGTTCACTATTTATTTGTGCATTGCACTCGATCATATGTACAGCCTGCGAGGGTTAACAGAACCCAGGAGAAAACACAGAAAACAGAACTTTACACTTTTAGTAATACTTTTACAGCAGACAAGCAAACACATACGGTAGTTGTATCCAAATCTTATCACTTTCTCACGTACGACAGTTTCAACAACACACGTTCAATATATAGAGAGAGGTTAGCGTTTAGCATTGCCTTAAGATTGCAGAGAGACACAATATTTCAGTCAGGGAGAGGGAGCGTATAGGGGGGTTCTCACCCAGGTCCACAGTGTAGACAGACATACATACTACAGTACATAGCCTCTGCCGCCCCCTGGTGGTGGGAGACACCAGAGAGAGCAGAAGATAGTGTCAACAGTGTCTTTAGTCCTGCACTGGTCAGTGCGATGACACATTAGTCCATAGCTCAGGGGAGCCCGTTTCAGACAGGAATCCGGGAAAGATTCGTTATGCTATTGAGGAAAACAGGAGTGTTGAAGACAGACCAATCAATCAATCAATCAATCAATCAGTCAGTTAGTCAGATCAAATGGAATAGGTGTAAATCAGTCTCTCGTCCTTCAGCTGAATCTTCCAAACAGGCAGATACATTGAACAGAGATAGTTCTGATGAAACCGTGATATGTAGTTAGCATTAAGCATGTCGAAACAGAACCTTATTGTATTGATAAAAGACCTTCGATGTCCTGATACACTCAGGGGTGCAGAGAGTAGAGTTACAGTAGCATGATAGTTTTATTGTTCTCAAACTTGATAATTATCTGACTTCTGGTATAAGTCAAGTATCATGATGATGATCAATGATGTGCAGCAAGATAGAATCCATGTTCAATTCTCTTAAAGCAGATGAACTTGTTATTTTATAGAAAACCGTTGGTACATTGAGACTCACGTCGGAAACAATACCCACCTGGTGATAATATCAATGACATGATTATGCCTTTTGATAAAACAGTATTTTTCATTTTAGCATAGTACGGTATGAGTCAAGCAATGGATAGTAAAACTTGATAAATGGACATGAGGTCATCAAAAATGTTATTAAAACAACTTTGTTGATAAGCATGATAGAGCAAATGCAGTCTGATCCGAGACATACTGGAGTATGATATGGGAAACGCTTTCATTTACCTATGATATCAATTACATTATCATTCATATTACACTCTGTGACACAGCTGTGTTAGGTAAAGATGAAGTACCTTTAAAGGGGCTGGGATTGGTACAAAAATGGATGATATATAGCAATTCTTGAAGAATATCACTTCTAAATGCCTTATGTGCTTAGTAAAAGTAGAATGCCAAATATAAGGTTGTTTTACTCCTTTTTTTGGGTAAATAATTTAAACAAACAAAACTTCACAATATCGTTAAAACGATCATTTTCATCTCACGGAGGGTCAGTCCTTGCATCCATATCTCCATCTATGAATTTGAGAGTGGCTACATTTCTCTCCAGCCCCCCACCCTCAGCTGTTTACCCAAAAAGCTGACAGGGAGACTTGCTTTGTTATCGTTTGAATCCCAATAGGCTGCAAATGGGTGGACAGGAAAGCCAATGTAACATGTTGTCTACTCTTACTGCAGCTGATTATGGCTGGTATCCTAACTCGTGGTCCGAGGGCGTAACTTGCGTAAATTGCATTCATGCCAATGGGACAATGCACGCGATAATTCAACTTACGCACACAGATCTGGAGTTAGGATTCCACCCCATAACTTTATAACCTATAGAGCTAACACTGTAAAGCGACTACAAACAATAACCCTCAACACCTACCGAACACCTGAACTGTCTGTCATGTTGTGCTTTTAAAGTCATGTTGTGTTTTGAAGTAAACATAGGCTGTGATGGGTGACGTGTGTGTGTGTGTGTGTGTGTGTGTGTGCGTGTGTGTGTGTGTGTGTGTGTGTGTGTGTGTGTGTGTTGGGGAGTAGAACAAAAGTCGTCATGTCATGTACTTGTATAATCAGTGTATCGTTCATGTGTTAGGCCCGGTCTGAGATAGGATCTCCACGTATGAAACCTCACTAACACACATACAACACGTCACTGTACCCATGTCCATTGTATCTTCATGGTATCTTTTTGAAATGGAAGCACGGAATTCAATCAGGCCCTCCAGAACATGGATAACAGTGTGTAGTCCGGATCAGTGTCTTATCATGCCTAAAACAGTCATCCCTTGTATCACCTGACCATTTTTTCTTCAAGATTTACCATAGACCACATTGGACAGGTCGTTCATACTCAACACTAAACTCTTAACTCCGAAGAAGTTAAGTCCAGAAACCCAAAGTCACCCAAATTACCTTAGGGGTGCCTTTGAAACACTGTATATCAATGCTAATGTATGAAAACGGTTGTTGTATGAATGTGTGAGTGGAGCTCATCCACTCCTATAGAGTCCTATAGATTCTTCGCCCATTTTATCACCTGTTTCACCTGTCTGTCACCTGTTACGTATGCAGGTGACTCCACTTTGATGGGTTCTGGGGTAAAGGGACACTGAACAGGAAAGACAGGTCTAACAGTTGTTGTGGGACAGAGTTGCACCAGATCGATACATACAGTAGGTGAATAGGTAGGTAGGTGCTGCCCTGGTACAGGTACAAGGTGGGTCTGTAGCTCACACCATCACGGTTCATCTGGTACTGGAGTCTGTATAGAGCAGGTTCTACAGGACGGTGAGACGAGAGGGGGAGAGGGGGGGGGGGTGTACAACACAGGTCTGGGGTGTGTGTGTGTGAGGGGGAGGGGGTGCTTGTTGATCTTAGTGGTCGAGGGGAGGGGTGTGTGTGTGTGTGTGGTGTGTGTGTGTGGGGGGGGGGGGGGGGGCTGGGGGGTGGGGGTGGTGAAGTCGGGTCGGCAGAAAGTCTCTCTTCCCGCTCCCTCAGCCCAGCTCAGTAGAGTGCTTTTTGTCCTTGGCTATCAAATTCTGACCAGGCGTCATTCAGTTCCATAAAAATCATCTTGGCGTATTGTTCATAAGGCTGTCCTGTCGCCTGGAGGGAGGGGGTAGAGGGGGTAGAGTAGGGGAGAAGAGAGGACATCAATCATCATAACAGTGTCTACCCAGGAGACACCTTCTCATTCCCTTCACATTTCCTTCACTGAACATTTCCTAAAACATATACTGAGCATTGAATGAACAAGCTCAGTTCAGCTGTGTGTGAGATATACAGATGCAGTAGGAACATACCGTGACAAAATGAGACGATGGCCAGTTAGTCAGTCAGAGTGTCTGTTGTCTAATAGTCAATTTTGCCAGGATTTGTGTGTGTGTGTGTGTGTGTGTGTGTGTGTGTGTGTGCGTGCTTGCGTGTGCGTGTGAGTGTGTGAGTGCGTGTGCAGCTTGTCTAGTAATAGCACCTAGGCAACATGGAGTGGTGCAGGTACACCACAATAACCTTTGTGGGTTCCATATAGAACTCTCTGTGGAAAGGACACGGAGTCTACATGAACCCAAAAAACCAGGGCCACCCTTTTGGAACCCTTTCAGAGTGTGTGTCGTGTAAATCTCTCTCTCTCTGTGTCTCTCTCTGTCTCACCTTGTCTGGGTGGACGACCAGCACGGCTTTGCGGTAGACCTTCTTCACCTGTTCCGGCGTGACGAGGTCAGCCATGCCCACAGGCTTCCAGCGCGTCTCTCCCTCCCACAGTACCGTGTGCATGGTAGATAGCAGGGCCCGGATGTTCCTCTCCTTCCCCTCGATCCAGTCCAGAATCTGGGGGAGAGGAGGGGAGAGAGACGGGGGTCAGTTACTTCTTACTACTTCAGTTAGTTCTCTAGTCATACAGTAAGACAGATGTTGTGTCACCTTGAGCTTCTCGGGGTCCATCTCTTTCGCCATCTCCTCCTTCCTCATCTCTGCTATTGTCCGAGGGCCCTTCTTCTCCTTGGCCCCCGCGAACCCTTGGCCAGACATCAGGTCGTCAAAGTTAGCGTTGGTCGCCTTGGGCTTGGTACCTGGGGCAGGGGGGGGAGATACAGTACAACATGCTTGATTCATCTTTGTTCATTGCATGTGAATAATAATGCTTTTATTATTTATCCTAACAGCGAGTGTAGTACCCCTCCCTCGCTCCCTCCCTCCCTCCTTCCCAAACTCACCCATGTTGGCTGCGTTGGGCACCCCCCCTCCTCCTCCACCTCCAACTCCCCCTCCCCCTCCCCCCATGGCGGAGAAGCTGATGTTGTAGTTGGGTCTGTGTGATGGGGAGGTGTGAGGCAGGGAGTGGCTGGGGCTGGGTTTAGGCTGGGCGGTGGGGGCCCCCGGCCCCCCCTGGGGCTGCCACCCTGCTCCCCCACCGCCACCACCTCCACCACCTCCACCCCCACCCCCAGGCTGCCAGGAGGGGAAGCCCGTGTTGGGCTGCTGCCAGCCCCCGGTGTGCTGGGGGGATGGAGGGGGCCGCGATGGGGAGCCCATGGGGGGGAAGGCCCCCCCTGTACCTGTGGGGGTGGTGGGCTTACTGGAGAACCCAGAGCCTCCTATGGAGAGATGTGAGAGAGACAGAGAGAGAGAAAGAGAAAGAGAAAGAGAGAGAGAGAGAGAGAGAGAGAAAGCGAGATTGGGAACATTTACAGGAAGCAAACACACACTGTAAATCAACCAATAGTGCACCATACACACACTTACAGTAATCTAAATACAACACATGCACATATTTAGCCCTGTACTGGACGGATATGTCCTGTGTTATCTAAAAACATCATTCGGTCCAGAAGGTAATGGCAAACACACACTGTAAATCAACCAATATTGCACCATACACACACGTACAGTAATCTAAATACAACACATGCACATATTTAGCCCTGTACTGGACGGATATGTCCTGTGTTATCTAAAAACACAGTTCGGTCCAGAAGGTAATGGTGGACTGACCTCCCAGACTGCCCCCCAGGTTGCCTATGTCAGCGAAGGGGTCCAGGGTGTTGGGCTTGGCCTGGTGGGTGGGGGTGCTGTTGACTGACCCAGTAGGACTGGTAGCAGCCGATTTACTGCCCACCCCA
>NC_137674.1:98400768-98445768 GCF_963989245.1 Nansenia antarctica | reverse complement strand
TACCGCTTTAGTACACTGGTACTCTGGTGCGGGGAATTTCTGGTTTGGACCCGGAAATTGCTACACGTCACGTTTGACGTCAGACTTAACAACCGAACAGAGAGAGGACACAGAGACTTTTCATCACTCGTTTCAAAGGAGAGGGTCCGGTTCAGAATGTCCTGTACAGAGGGAGCAGGAGAGCGGCGCTCACTTTGTAAACTTTAACACGGTGGTCCCTGGAGCGATGAACCCTGTGTGGAACTGGATCTGCAGGATCTGTGTGTTGGTCACCTGCAAACATCAGACAGGAAGCAGATTACAGATTACATGGATGAGATTACAGTTGGATCCTTCAGTGGATGATTTTCATGTATCACACTCAGGGCCGGACTTATGCATGGGCTACCCTGGGCTTGAGCCCAGGGGCCCCGGGCTACAAGGGGCCCCAAAATAAATCCAAATGTATGAATAAATATTTGCTCTTTGATTTTGAATTCATAAATTACGTTCAAATTGGAAGAAAAATGTTTTGTCGCAGCGCAGGGCACGGAAATACAGCCCCCCCCCCCCTCCCCCGCGGGCATGGAAATACAGCCCCTAGCACTATTCCTACTGGACGCTCTGATGAATGACGTGTTTTAATTTGTTTAATTATACTGTATATTTAGGCCAATGGAGAGGTTTACATCGACGCGTCACGCGCAGGGCAGGGGCATCATCTTTGGTGGAGCGATTGTCAATGTCATGATCATGGCGGACAGGAGGAATTACGAGAGTGGAGCGCAAAAAAGAAAAATGAAAAATGAAAAAGTGGAATGCGAAAGGGAGACACTGAGAAAAACTCCAAAACTTACTGGGTTTTTCAAACCAGTCGTAGATGCTTCATGAGTTCAGACACTCGCGCCCAGACACATACTGTAGCTGTCCAATACACACCTCACTTACATTTCGTCTCAGGCACCCACACACTCCCCCCACGTAGGCCCTGTTAGTGTAGGTTTGTTATTTTGTCTGTCTTTATTAAATATTTTTTTTATTATTGTCACCCTTGTCTCTGTGTCCGTCTGTTCTGGGGTTCTGCCACATTTGACCGCTTGGTTCAGGCCTAACACTTGCTTTTTCTTCATGTGCTTTATGCCAATAACATACTCCATTGGGATACGTGTGTTTCTGGTCATAGGTTCTGGTTGGTGTAGTTGTAGCTTATCATTTTTAGTGTAGGTAGGGGCCCGAACAATGACTCAAGCCCAGGGGCCCCCACCCCCCTAAGTCCAGCCCTGATCACACTGAAGAAGTATATCACTGAAACAGAAGATTCTGTTGAATAGGTGGGAGGTTACATCTTACAAAGTGCCAATATAGCAATACTAAGCACGTACAAATGTCTCAGAGCACACTATAATCTACACTGTAATGTAATCTAATCTGAACGCATTAGTGCAGTGTTAGTGCAATGTTCATTCGGAGCATGTAAAATCTGTCAGATTAGGTGATAATCCTGAAAATCCTCTATGTGTGTCAATGTGTACATCTTCATCCACACACACACGGCAAACACTATCTCCCATAATCTGTCTCTCGTCTCGT
The DNA here is from genome assembly GCF_963989245.1 of Nansenia antarctica. NCBI lineage: Eukaryota > Metazoa > Chordata > Actinopteri > Argentiniformes > Microstomatidae > Nansenia > Nansenia antarctica. The sequence goes on along the minus strand of NC_137674.1, from coordinate 98,444,199 downwards.
GTCAGTGCATCAGTGCCGTGTTAGCATGCTAGGCTAGCCCCTACCATAGCCTGTGGTAAGTGATAGTGCATCAGTGCCGTGTTAGCATGCTAGGCTAGCCCCTACCGTGGCCTGTGGTAAGTGACAGTGCATCAGTGCCGTGTTAGCATGCTAGGCTAGCTAGCCCCTACCTTGGCCTGTGGTAAGTGACAGTGCTTCAGTGCCGTGTTAGCATGCTAGGCTAGCCCCTACCTTGGCCTGCAGCCGTCCCCCGATGGTGGAGCGCATGTGATAGACAGAGATTACCACATCACCTTGTACACTCGCACCCAGCTGGAAGACCACCTTTGCCTCCCCAACCCTGTGTTCTCTGAGAGAGGGATGGGGGAGTGATGGGAAGATGGGGAGGGAGAGAGAGAGACAGAGAGAGAGAGAGATTAAGAGAGAGAGGAAGAACGAGAGGGCAGTGGGGTAGGGAGAACAATGTATTATCAGGTGCTGCTACTTTAGTTTGTGTGTGTGTGTGTGTGTGCGTGCATGTGTGTTTTGTGTGTGAGTGCTTTGTGTATGTGTGCATGCGTGCATGCTTGTGTATATGCGTGCGTGTGTGTGTGTGTGTGTGTGTGTACACGCACACCACTCTGTGTGTGTGTGTGAATGAACAGGGCCCACCTCATCCTCTCGTAGTCCTGTGCGGTGGAGAAGATCTTGGTCTCTCCTATGAGGATGTCACAGAAGGGCCTGCAGCCGCTGCGCTGCTTGTTGAAGCAGGGGACCGGACTCATGGTGACGGCCTTGATCACCAGGGGCTTGGAGTGGGGCAGGGTGGGCTTCTCCGACACCATACTGCAAACATAGCCTATGTACCTGCAGAGGAGGGTAGAGAGTCAATACAACAAACACTCTGCTGATGAAGTAGCCCTAATCCTGCCTGAGACTTCTCAGCGCAGATGTAGTTCTGGCACCATGAGGATGCCCTCTCGGTATAACAGTTTGATAGTCTGTGGCATCCATGCGAGAGGTCCGTCCTCGGTTTTAAAACCCCCCGTCGTGTAGCCGTGGAGGCTGTCGGAAGTAGAAAGGAGGACGGAACACACTGAATTGGAAAGAGGAAGTGAACGTCCCAAAACATGTTCATCTTGTGATATGAAAACAATGTGAATGTTACATGGAGCGAACGTACATGAAATCATGTTCCCTCTGCATCTGAATGCTTCCAGAATCTATTCTCTCTTAGATTTGAGAAGACATAGAGAATAGAACAACATACTGTAACAAGACCTCATTCTTTCCATGTCTTCATAAGCCAGCTCGCTCGCTCGCTCTCTCTCTCTCTCTCTCTCTCTCTCTCTCTCTCTCTCTCTCTCTCTCTCTCTCTCTCTGCAGATGAAGGAATCTTTGTTCTAGAGACAAACAACTCTGTGACCACACGTTTGGCTGGCTATGAGGTCGGGGGGGGGGGGGGGGGGGCAGGCCATGCTGATTGATTGTCTGGTGCATATGTCTGGCACCTCTTTAGCATCCCCGCTACTCGCTAACGGCCAAGAATTATGGGTAATATGATAAAACCACCGCCATGTACAACAACTCAGCCATCGCAAAATAAAATAAATCGTAAAGACTCCTAGTGGTTTTCGGGGGGGGGGTGGAGATGGAGATGGACGCACACACACACACACGCACACGTGCACACACGCGCACACACACACACACACACACACACACACACTCCCTCCATGGTGTCCTACCTTCGGTGCGAGGGCCAGAGTCCAGACCCGGGTCTCTTGGCGCTGAGCAGCTGCATGGAGGGCACTGGGCTGCTGAAGAGGTGGCAGAAACAGAACATGGCACAGACCAGCACCCCCGAGGCAGCACGGCCGTCCTGAACACACACCACAGAGGACGGAACAGAGGACAACCTGAGTCTATAGAGAACATGAGTCTATAGGAGAACATGAGTCTATAGGAGAACATTAGTGTACAATAACACATGGTAAAACAGTGAAACATAGTAGAATGTGAGTCTATTGGAGAACATGAGTTCATAAGAGAACATGAGAGAACATATGGTTTCTCCTGCAGTCAAACTTGTTCACTTTTTTTACACACACACAAACTTAAAATTAGAATTAAGAGGTTGCTGGTGTCTGCACTCATACAGTGTCATTTCAACTATGCATGTTCAGCCTGGTTTAGTGGTCTGTCAGCCAAGCTAAAACAAACTAGTTACAGGTAATGCAAAAGAACATAATCTGTTACATGTTGAACGCTCCCTCCAGAACCCACATTGGGGTACCTGAATTTAGAGCAGTCAACATGTTTCCAGTAGAGCAGCTCAAGCTGAAACTTATGTTCAGGGTCATAAATGGCTTAATTGAGCAGTCAAGTTGCACTGGTGCGCTCCCAGCATGAGCATAATACTAGAGCCAGCGTACGCTCTTGCACAGTGGTTAGGGTGAACACCACTGCCACTGGGAGCTCTTTTTATTATTGAGGGGTTTTATTCTGGAACAGTCTCCCTCTGACAGTTAAGGTAGCGCAATCTCTAAATGTTTTTACTGGTCAGGTCATGGTACATCTCTGGAAGACAGTTTTCCACAGGCATTAGGCTTTGATTTTACTAACTATACAATGCGTACACCTAGCCTTACACGTCTACATGCAGTCATGCACACTCCTACCCATACACATCCACACTGATACGCAGCACTTTTGTGTAAAGAATGACAAACTGTATTCTGATTGTATCTTGTATGTTCTTGTGTATTGTATTGCTCTTTGTGTTTCTTGGGTGTATTGTTTTGGTATGTTCTTGTCGTTGTTGTTGTTTGTCTACCGACGAGGACCACGTTGGAAACAAGTGTTTCAGTACTCTTTTACGTGTTATCCTCTGGGATGTACTGTCTGTATGTTTTACCCAAATAAAAATCAATCAATCAATCAAAACACACACACACAGAGTCTAACATGTCAGAATAGGCTGCACGGCAGGACCGGGACGACTGCTAACATGCCACATACACAACAAGAGGCGCAGTGACAGTACGCTTTTGTTTTTATGTAGACTAAAACATATCATCAGAGACTAGCAGGGCCCCTGTCCGAATGCCCTGCCTTCCATAACCTCACCGGGGCAGCTTTGATACCATTCCTCATTCCATTCCATGCATTACAATGGGCCCGACCTCCGATTTCTACCTCCACCAGCGTCCCCGGGTGAGGTCATGGAAGGCAGCCTCCACTGAACCTCCCATAGCCTGTCACACCCGTGTTAAACACTCTAGTGCCTACCTGACTCTCCTATAGATAGGCCTGTTGGTGTATGTGGATATTGTTGTTGTTGTTGTTGTTGTTTTTGTTGTCTTTTTATCTTTTATCTTCTCTTTTTATTATCTGCTTCTGTACAACAAATGTCCTTCTTAAGGACATAAAACAATTGATCTAATATGAATCTGAGTCCCCACATCTTTCTGTTTGGATCCCCAGGGGGTCTACACTGTCAGACAGCGTGGGCTTCTGTCTGCTGACATGCACGGGTGTGAGAGCACTGCAGGTTGCATCTAAATATAACATCCTCCAGGGTGGTTTTTTTTATTATACGTTTTTTATCATAAATATATCCTAAGTTATAAATACATCCTTTCCAAGGTAATGCGAGGATAAGACAAACAGCCTACTGTTTCTAGGGGAAGCAGCACTCTTGCGCAAGCACAGTAAACCTTGAGGAACTCTCATAAAGAGTTATAGAGTAAGAGTAAATGCTTGCTCAGCCCACAGTGAGACCACATGGACACATGGGAAGCAGCATTGGAGTACAGGTGTTATATTACATATACTGGATGAGTATACTTGACCTCTGTATACTTTGAGCTCTCTATACTTTGACCACAAAAACTCTCTCTCTCTCTCTCTCTTTCTTTCTCTCTCCCTCGGGTGTCCTTGGATCACACCATAGACCTATTAATCTCCCCCTCTCTCTGTCTCTCTCTCTGTCTTTCGATTTCCCTCTCGCTATCTCTCTCTCTCGCTCTTTCACTCTCTCGCTCTCTGTAGATGACTAAGCATCAAGGTTGTTATTCTATTCTATTATTCTTTTCTTTCTTGAATACAGAGAGCGTGTGTCTTTCCTAAACAGGGGTGATGCCAGAGGAATCACTGAGTGGAAACTAAACCACAGCAGAAACCAGCAGAGGAGCCTAAGTACTGCAAGCTGTGTTTCACTTGGAATCAAGGCAGGCCCACAAACCACAGAGTTATGGCCAAAATGAGAGGGGGAGAAGGGGGGGCGGGGTGGAGTGAGTGAGGGAGGGAGGGAGGGAGTGAGGGAGGGAGAGAAAGAAAAAGTATGTCAACAAGAGAGGAGGAAAGGAAAGGGAGGGGAAGAGAAGAGAAAGAAATGTGTGTGTGTGTTTGTGTGTGTGTGTCCTCTTACCGAGCAGGTGATGACGCACACGTTCTTGGGGTTCTGTTTGAGCCAGTTGTGCATGTTCTTACACACAGCAAACAGGTTGTGGAGGCTAGGAGCCTGGCGGGAGGGCCAGTTACACTCAGACACCTGGAGAGAGAGAGGGAGGGAGGGAGGGAGGGAGGTAGGGAGGGAGGGAGGGAGGGACGGAGAGAGACAGAGAGAGAGAAGGATGGAGGGAGGGAGGGAGGGAGAGACAGAGAGACAGAGAAAGAGACAGACAAGCAGAGAAAACAAGAAAAAGAGAGAGAGAGAGAGGTTAGTAACGCCTTGTGCAGTCACAACAAATTCACCAAAACATGAGTTACCATGATGAATCATGTAAACACCAGATAGGGAGCCATGTCGACTCCACAGTTTCCTTTCTGTACACCGTAATGTCAGCATGAGGAGAAGAAACTGGGAACTGCAAAAGGCCCACTTGTGCCTGCATCAGACAGGCACTATGCATCATTTTCAACTGTATCATACAAGCCTATGAGCCGCGTCGTGACTTTAAAAGAGAGTTTATGATGAGTCACTTAATGACTCAGGAGAGAGAGAGGGGGGGAGCTCATTAGCCACATTGGAGAGAGTCATGGGTGGGTGGCCACTGCGAACCATAAACCAAATAAAACTATCTAGCCAGATTGAAGCCAGGGACCTCATATAGTCAATTTAACAATAATGACATAGATCACTTTAAGGAAACCTATCCTGGTCTAGTCACAGATGGTCCATTCACTTCTCTTTTATAGCTCAACTCATTTAAGAGTCTTACCGGCCCTGTTTATTCTTTCATAGGAATGCACAATATTCCTTCCATACTTAATGTCCCTGAAGGAAATCCCTTTATGGTTCCACGAACCATAGAACCCTACTGGTCCGCTAAGAATCATTTTGGAACTCAAGGGGAACTCATCGGCCGTGTCCTATCAGTATAACATCTAGAGAGTGATTGGTCGTCTGTAAGTCTTTTTTCTAAGAAGGTGAAGGCCGCTCTCACCCGATTGGAGAACTTGGCACCACGGTAGTTGCGCTGTGATAGGTTGAACACAGTGTAGTGGTCGGCGTGCCGAGAGTCCAGGAAGGAGCGGATGTCCTCTACGTGGTTCTGGTAGCCAATCTGCACTGCCTCCGCAGGATATGACATCACTAGCCGGGAGAAAACAAATGGGAGACATATTATGGGCGATCACCCAATCACCATGGTGATGATGAGGCTGGTGAGGTTTCTGTTTGAAAACCCAGTTCTGTTATGTCCCAATGGTGCAGCATGGAGACCCTCGTGGTGAGGGAATGGACTACAGACAACCATGTAGAAAACTGGCAGGGGAGAATACTACAAATTAAAATGATTGCAGTAAAGTAAAGTAAAAATAGCTCTAATTTAGTAAAACTGGGTTGAGGATATTGGGTTGACTGTCAGTGCTGCGATAACAGGTTTGATACTATAGGTGTGTGTGCGTGTGTGTGTGTGTGTGTGTGTGTGTGTGTGTGTGCGTGTGTGTTCATTTGGGAAGGTCAAAGGTCACACTATGCATGATGGGAGAGAGACCCTCAGGTAACACTTGACTGTGACTTTGCCTCTGCATCTGGGGGACAAACTGCTGCTATACTCAGTCAGCCTCACAATGAATGTGTGTGTGTGTGTGTGTGTGTGTGTGTGTGTGTGTGTGTGTGTGTTACAAGTACCCTGCCTGCTGTGAGTGAAAGAGGAAGACACGGTGTGTAACATCATTGTGGACCATGCAGGGAGACACCACAATCCTCAAGGCCTCCTGCAGAGCTGTGTGTGGTGCAGGGAGTGTGTAAGCAGTGTAAACACACACACACACATACGCACATGCACACGCACACACACACACACACACACACACACACACACACACACTCTGGGAGGAGCATATGGCTGGGTGAAGGGGGAACCAGTGAGGCCCAAAGACTCCCTCACTAAATGACACAAAAACAATAGCTAAGAGAAGAAGTGATAAGGGAAAAGCCATTACCAGAGGAAGGGAAACAGAACCCCTCTACTCTCAATGAACACAGTGTTGCCAGACCCCCATTGAGCACTGACACAGAGTGCAGCGATGCAGTAAATTAACACTGCTGATGGAAATCTCTCACACACACACACACGCGCATGCACATACACACACACACACAGACAAACACATGCAGCACGAGCACGCACACACGCACGCACGCACGCACGCACGCACGCACGCACGCACGCACACACACACACACACACACACACACACACAAGGTATGGTGCAATGCTATCTGTACTTACCTATGATCCGTGATGTGATGTAGGCAATGTCTAGCTCTCCTTTGGTGTAACTGAAACACAGATGAATTCCTCAATTCAAACAGATTCATGTAACTCCATGCAGTAACTTCCTGCACGCACACTGTTCACACAACTCTGATATACAATAAGCTATCATTTTGCAATCTACAACATCATGTGTCGGTCGACAGACGGATGGTCTGCCTTCTCTGCCCCTGTTCTGTGGCACACAGAGGAGGAAGATGCAGGCCTTCATTCATCAAATGGGCAACGTTCTTTTTTTTTTATTATACCTTTATTTAACCAGGAGAATACTCATTGAGATTTAAAATCTCTTTTCCAAGAGAGATCTGGCCAAGAGGGCAGCATATAAAGACAGACACAATTAGGTTTCAGATATACAGTATAAAACAATGAACATAAGGCAGTATCAGGAATGCATAGGTGGCTGCGTTAAGTATAGAGACACGAGGAACAAGCAACTGCAGAACATCTTGGGAGCGCAAGTAATGATTTAGCCTTCTAGATAGATATGTACATAGGTACGTTGGGACCATCCCAAGGAGAGTTTTGTATATAAAAGCAACAAATCTCAATGCACAATGGTATACAGTGTCTAGTGATCTCAAACATTGAGCAGAAGCATTCAAATAAAGTAAGTCACCATAGTGAGTAAAGTCATTAAAGCTCAGGCCTGAGAGACAGTGTGTATGCAAATGCTTCAAGCACGACTGCCCAGATTCTCCAATCAAATCCACTCTCCTAGCGCTCCTATCTATGATCGTTTGACATCACAGTCATTCGCCAGATGTCACTGGAGTCTGTGTGGGCACACAGGGGAGAGGACACAAGCACGGAGTAACAAGTCATGTGTCACGTCAAGTGTGGGTTGTGTTGCCTGAGGTGACAGTAAATCCTCCATTATCTTCTAGGCCAACAGCCTCTGAGGAGTGGGAGCAGCCATATGGCCCGGGGGGGGGGCTACCATAACCTAACCTGGCCTGTGATTGGTTACAAACCAATCACCTGGGCAAGACTCGACAAGCTACCTTTAACTGTAAGTCACCTAAGCTTCCTTTAACTGTAAGTTACCTAAGCTACCTTAACTGTACATAGCTCAGAACTGTATATATACCTCTAAACTACCGTACATGCCATACTGTACCTATCACTATCATTGGCATGTCTTTAAATCATGTTTTTTTATATCATCTTATATCACTATTTTGCACTTCTGGTTAGATGCTAAACTGCATTTCGTTGTCTAGTACTTGTACTCTGCAATGACAATAAAGTTGAATCTAATCTAATCTAATCTAATCTAAAAAATAAAATAAAAAGCAGGGGGAGGGGGGGGGCAGGGAAGGGGACGGGAGGTGGCAGGGCAGGGCAGGGAGGGCAGGGAGGGCAGGGGAGGTGGAAGGAGGGCAGGGGAGGTGGAAGGAGGGCAGGGGAGGTGGAAGGAGGGCAGGGCAGGGAGGGCAGGGGAGGTGGAAGGAGGGCAGGGGAGGTGGAAGGAGGGCAGGGGAGGTGGAAGGAGGGCAGAGCAGGGCAGGGGGGAGAGGAGTGGAATGGAGGGGAGGCAGGGCAGAGAGGAGGGGGAGGCCAGGGGAGGGAAGTGGAGGGAAGGAAGCCGCAGTGAGCAAATCCCCATAACAAGCTAATTGGACAACAAGGCGTTGGGTCTATTTTTGATCGGGGGGGTGCTATGTGCTCTGTAGGCAAGCATGAGCGCTAACCTAGCTGCTAGCGGTGGCTGCTGCACAGATCCTGCCTGCCTGCCTGCCTTGCCTGCCTGCCTGGGGCTATTTCAGGAGGAGGGGCAGGTGTCAGGTTTCATCGCATGAGGCCAATGGTGCTGTAGCATGCAGATTAGCAGCCTCTGACCTTCTATTGTAGCCACTCTGCATACTAGAGCATTCCCTGCCGCCCCCCCCCCCTGGACTATACTGGTGGGCCTGACAGACATGGCTATAGTAGACAGGCAGGGAGAAGTATACTGTACACACACACACACACACACACACACAGGTGCTTTATTAATGTGCAATGTTGAATACACGCACACAAGAGTCACTTCAGACTGGATTACTTCAGACTGAAATTAAAGATTAGAGACACCGGAGACATGCATACACACACACATACACACACAGCACACCCATACTGCGGTAAGTGGGTTAAATAAACGGGTCTCCGTATCATGTTCCTACTGGTCACCTAGGCAACCCCAGTTCATCCCAGTGTCACGCTCTGGTCACATGACTAGCACTATCGTTTTTTTACCGTCATTTTCATGTGGTTTCACATCGCTACTGTTGGGAATTTGTATTAAAATAACTAGAAGTGATAAATCATGTACTATGTGCTCATTTAAATAATATGTGAATGCGGTCAGTTGAGAACAATAGGAAGGTCACGCAAAGCCAAAAGAGAGGTTCTGTTTTTGAGCGACAAGAAGAAATACAAGCTCCTGACTAAAAGAACGTTTTATGATTCAAACTGCCTGTAAATTACTTATTTTTACCTATGTGCTAACAACCATTTTACACCTGCTGTTATAATATTCTATTTTTCTGTACTTTCATAACTAATGATTAATGATAAGTCTATTCTTCTAACTTGTAAATCGAATCCTAATATTACTGTGTAACTTCAATAGTTACACAGTACTGTGTAACTTCAAAGACATTCTGATAACAAGACATTCTGATAAGGACACTGACACAATGCTCTGCTCATACAAAGTACGATATCACCATGGGAACGAGACGCTAGCAGGACACTCAAGCTGATAACATACAGTACACTCTCGCACCCACACAGGAGGAATTGAAGGCCAATGCTAACGAGAAGACTTTCTGCAGCTGCAACGGATTTGTGCTGACACTTGGAAAACTACCAGATAGAGGGGGGGGGGGGGGGGGGCATCACCCAGCCCAAAATGTTTAATGAATTGTATAAAGGACTATGTACGGAGGTGAGAGGGACTCTTGTTTTTGGTGGAGCCACTGCAGTTAACTTGTTGACGGCTAGCTGAGATAGGCCTGCAGAGGTGAAGCTAGAAAAGACTCTTTTCCATGGAAATGAACTATTATTGCTTGCTGATGTGCTTGAATAAATATTATCTTAATGAACAGTTCAGTAGTGGTGCCTAATATTTGATTGGATCATATCATCTTAAGAAGTGATATCAAGAACGTCTCGTTGAGATTAAACGAACTCGCTTGTAAGTGACGACTCAATTAAATCGAGGAGAAGTTGATCACCTTACACTACTGTGACATCATCCAACAGTATACTTACAGTTATGAGAATTCATATGAAATAAATGTTATTCTTTTCTGTATAGAAATCAATAGAGATCTATACAGGACACTGCCTATAAATAGAGGCCTCTGACACAGAGGTAAACATGTCGGCCATGTTGGATGGCTCGCTGTGTACAGAGAGAGGCCGAGAGAGTGACAGAGGGAAAAAGAGAGAGGGGGGAGCGTAGAGAGAGGAAGAGAGAGAGAGATAGGGAGAGAGAGGGGGAGAGACAGACAGAGAGAGACAAAGCGACAGAGCTACAGAGAGAGAGAGAAAGAGACACACACACACACACACACACACAGAGAGAGAGACAGAGACAGACAAAGATGAATAGGTCTGTGGTGCGGGCCAAGGACATCCTGCCTTTCAGCCCGGTACACCACTCTGTAGTGAGAACAGAGCACTGCGGTCTGTCACCGTGTCCTTACACACAGGGACCCTGTTGCTCTGAGAGATGACTTCATGACTGGCTTCCCTTCTCATTGAACAAGACCTAAACAAAAGACTACGCTTCATTACTTCAATTCAAATCCCGATTTGAATACATCGAAGTCCTAGGGTTAGCACTCGAGTGAGCTCGCATAGGCTTTGTGCTAGCTAACTGTGTTTTAATACAGTACAGTACACAGAGCCTGTCCAAATGATAGTATATCCTGGGCCTAGGTGCTCAGTGTAGTAGTCTAGCTAGCTAATACAGAGCCAGGCTATCGCTGCGGTGAAATGAATCCCCCTGTATCATCCCTACACAGGGTATTAGGCACAATGAGCTGTGATGAATAATTCAGAGAGGAGAGAAGAGATAAAGTGAGGGGGTGAGGAGAGGAGAGGAGTGGAGGAGAGGAGGAGAGGAGGAGAGGAGAGAACAGCAAAGGATAGGAGGAAGAGGTGAGGTGGGAAGAGGAGTGATGAGAGGAAGAGGAGAAGAGGAGGAGAGGGAAGATGAAGGGGAAGAGGAGGAGAGGAGAAATGAGGGAAGAAGGGTAAAGAAACAGGCCTCTCAACAGTGGGTCATGAGGGTCTCCCATCCATTTTTGGTTGGGAGAAGACGTTCCCTCCATCTCTCGCTCCTCTGACAGACACTGTCCTGATGTAGAAGGGGTTGAGGAGGGGAGGAGGGAGAGGGAGGAGGGTTGGGGAGCAGGGAGAGGGAAAGAGGGGGGATAGGAGGGACAGAGAGAGAGAGAGAGAGAGAGAGAGAGAGAGAGAGAGAGAGAGAGAGAGAGAGAGAGAGAGAGAGAGAGAGAGAGAGAGAGAGAGAGGTGGACATGGCGTGGGTCTCGAGCGGCCTGCTCTCTGTCTGACTGTACAGAAGGCCCTTTGTGTCCCCAGGGCAGACGCCTGCGCAGAAACACTCTCTCAGGACCCAGCGGTGCCAGACTCTGCAGTCTCCCTCCTACGCCCCCCCCCCTCTCCCCCTCCTCCTCTGCCACCTCCCATTCTTCTACTACTCCTACCCTGCACTGTTTACCACACATTTGTACTCATATACCCTGTGGAGGGTGTGTGACACATTCTATGCGTCAGCTGACGCCCACCGTAGGAATAGCCTGAGCTATTTTTCCACAGTGCTGCCATAGTTGGCCATGTCAGAGGACACGTAAACATCTCAGCTGGGTGATAGACCAGCTTCCTCCCTTCACGCTAGCGTGCTAACGCCCAGCCTGCTAACACCCAGCCTGCTAACGCCCAGCCTGCTAACACCCAGCCTGCTAACACCCAGCCTGAGTGCTCCGGACTGGGGGGAGAGGACCGGGTCACCCCCCCCCCCCCAGGCTAGCCTGAGAACCAGACCTGGACCAGAGTGGATCCGGGATCCTGGAGAGGCCCCAGTGTTGCAGGGTTTTAGCTTCCAACTCTGCCCTGACACACCTGATTCAGTTAATCAGTTGTTGAAGATCAGTTGATTCATTCAACATCAGGGGCCTCATTTATAAAAAAGTACGTGAACATCATCTTTGACTTTTATATATGCACGTAAGCACATTTTTCTAAATGGACGTAAGCATTATTTATAAAACGGGCTGCGCTTGTTTAAAATTGCATACGTACTAAAGTATATAAATACCAAATATACTTTGAACGCAGGTGAATGAGCTTTGTATTTACGCCCTGTGATAGCGGCTCAATTATAGCGGCTCAATTAAGCCAAGTGAGCGGGAGAGGGCAGAGAAGGGTGGCTTCTCGGTAAGTTGCATTTGTAACGTTTGATCATGACAACCAGTTGTAAAAGAAAATCAGGGGGGATGGTGGATTTGATATGGGGACAATTTTAGCATCCCCACAGCGTCAGTGACTTCAGTGTCAGGCATGTGTGCGTGCCCCCTCGCGCACTATAGGCATGTTGAAGGGGAGATGGCGTTGCCTTGACAGCTCCGGAGGAATATAAAGGAAGACTGAAATACAATCATAAACATCAGTTCCCTTTAAATCTTGAATTAAACTCATTTTCTCAGCATCATTAATTTTATTACGAGCCACGTTCACGTCGCATGAATTACAGTATAATAACTCTGCATAACCAGTAGGTAATGTGCGTACGTAAGTCAATACCTGACGTAGAGCTACGATCGTTTCCACGGTCAAATCGACTCACGTTGAAATTGTAATAAATCACTACTTTGACGTGGTTTTCTACGTACGACACGGGTAAGATCAAATTTGATCCACAGTACTTTCTAGAAATGAGGCCCCAGGTGTGATAGCACTAGGCTGGGCCAGGGCCCAATGCACCTCTCCCTCAGATCAGGATTGAGTTGAGGTTTAGGGGGTGGGGGGGGGGGGGGGGTATGGGACGGGGAAGGTTCCCCTGGTGTGGGATCAAGCGTGGAGGTCTACTTACGTGGCCACCTGGTGCATCACCTTGGTGGAGGTGTCCTTCAGCGTGTCCTTCAGGTTGTCCTTGAAGTTGCTGAAGAACTTTCCGGCTCCGCCCTTCACCATGTCCAGCAGGCCGCCGCCGTAGTTGGCGTCCATATCTGGAGACGGAGGACCTTCAGCCAATCAGGATTTAGGGACGAAACACACACAGAGACACAGAGACACAGACACACACATACTGAGGATGCAGGGACGGACACCAGACACAGACGTAGATGCAGGGAGGCTGACAGAATGACAGACACAGTATGGAGATGTTTCATATCGCAGTACAGACACATCATGTGACATCGTATACCGTAAAACATGCATCGCACAGCGCCATCTGGACTGATAGTGTGTGTGTGTGTGTGTGTGTGTGTATGTGTGTGTGTGTGTGCGTGTGCATGTGCGTGTGCATGTGTCTTGGACCACACCCAGGTGCTGTAGAGTATCTCTGAGTCAGCAGTCAGTAGCCTCCCACAGGTTTACATACTGTACATTCCTCTCCTCTCCTCTCTTCTCTTTTCTTCTCTTCTCCTCTCCTCTCCTCCCTTCCACACCCCATCCTCTCCTCTCCTCTCCTCTCTTCTCCTCTCCTCTCCTCCCTTCCACACCCCATCCTCTCCTCTCCTCTCTTCTCCTCTCCTCCCCTCCCTTCCACACCCCATCCTCTCCTCTCATCTCCTCTCTTCTCCTCTCCTCCCCTCCCTTCCACACCCCATCCTCTCCTCTCCTCTCCTCTCTTCTCCTCTCCTCCCTTCCACGCCCCATCTTCTCCTCTCCTCTCCTCCCCAATAATTTGCATACAGCACATGACACCAAGACCCCGAGCCGGTGTTTCATCCGAGCCAGTGTGTTGGGGAGCAATATTCTGGCAGAGACGACAGGTCTATGGCTCTCTAACGAGCCATCCAAATTCTAAAAGCTTATCAATAAAGCTAAAACGGGCTGATTTGACACCTACGCCTTCGAGCAAGACTTTAACTTGACGGCATCACATTTTAGGGTGTCCCGGGAGATAAGTGACCTAGCGTGAAGGTAGAAGTGTTTTTTTTTTTATGGGGAGTGACTTAACCCTTGACCCTGTCAGCCCAATGACCTGTTATATAGCCTGTGTGAAGGGTGTATCCCCGGGTATCTTTCTCATAGGCCGCAGAGAGCCTGCGGAGGGTCGGCGGAAGGGACGTATTTTTACCAGCCAATCACCACAGTGTACATTCACGTCTCTGTGGCAATGCGGGAGGATACCTATTAAGACGAGACGGAGGGGCCGACCGGCCTCTCATCGAGACACAGGCACTTAGGCCGGGGCGTCAACATGATTCACAGAGTCAACAGAGCGCAGTTCCAACCAAACCATCTAATTTTACATTTACATTTTTAGCATTTATCAGACGCCTTATTCCAAAGAGACTTACAATCGATACATTTGACCAAAGCAAGTGAATCATCAGTTCACCAGTCGTATCAACAGATCTGCTGCGTCTTCTCTCTCATCTCCAGTGTTCAGACCTGTCAGCAGGTCGGCCAGCACCTCGGAAGTGACAGGGTGGATGAGGACACCAGAATCGTGTCACTTGGCGCGTGACAAGCCCAGTCGTGTTGCTATCGCTATGTGTGAAAACGCAGTGTCCGAAACTCGTTCAAGAGTGTGAGAATAACACTTTAAATCACACTCGCACACACGCACGGAGGGACGCACGCACACACACACACACACACACACTCATGCACACACCACACTGTTTTGACGCCAACCCTATTTAAACACTTGTAAAGACACCCAGATCAAAAACACACATCTCATCAGCAGCCTCTACTCCTAGATAAAATCTTGATAATAAGAATAAGAATAAGAATAAGAATAAGAATAAGAATACGAATAAGAATAAGAATAAGAATAAGAATAAGAATAAGAATAAGAATAATAAGAATAAGAATAAGCTAGGCTTGAAGGACTCGAATACCTTTGATATACACATTATACGTAATATATCTAAAAATTGATATGTTTGCATGAGTGGGAATACAGTGATAGATAGCATGTCTCCTTTTTTGCTTAGGAGTCCATTAAACTAGCGTTAGCCTAGCTTGAGTCTCCTGGTATAGCGTTAGCGTCTCCTGGTGTATCCTAGGCTACCTTAGACGGCCGGTTAGTGTTTCCCCTCTCAGAGCATGTGACCGGACCGGTGTGGACTTCTTTAGAGGCAGAGGAAACGGCCACATCAAAGCCGCCACTACAGCAGTCCCTCAGAGTTGGCTACTGCTCTGAACTCCCACCAAAAGCCCCCACGCTTTCACCCGCCCCCTTAGGACTTTCATCTGCATATCCTCCCTGCTCCAGTCAGCCACCTCTGATGTGTGTGTGTGTGTGTGTGTGTGTGTGTGTGTGTGTGTGTGTGTGTGACCCAGAGAGGCACTGGCCCACATAGAGCCCTGTCCGTACACACACACACACACACACACACACACACACACACACACAGAGCCCCAGCCGGCTAGAGAGATTAATACAGAGTCTGAATGTGCCTCTCTCCTTCAAGAGCCCCAAACCTTTATCCTCCTCCACATCCGGCTGACTATGAATGGGGCACAAACACACAGATGCACAGACACATAGACACAGAGGCAAATAAACACACAAACACACACACACACACGCACATCCACCCACCCACACACCCAGCCTGCCTGGCCTGCCAATCTGACATGGCTGACCAGATGGATGTGGGAGTCTGCTGTTGTATGAGCTGTTTACTGAGCTGTTAGCAGAACAGAGAATCAGAGAGAGGAAGCTTCTGATCGAGACCCAATCACCCTCAGCATTAGTAGCAGCAGCAGCAGGAGCAACACTGCAGAGGCCAGCCATCCACTAACCCAGACAAGCCCATCTGACACACCATCTCAGAGGGATCCCCCCCCCCTCCCCACCCACACCCACACACACACCACCACCCCATATCTCACAAAGACAAGACTCTGTCCCAAAGGCAATAGCTTTTTCAGTACACTGCAGTGTGCCAAGGGGCCTTAGGCTAGCTATTGTTCATAACACTCCCACTGTTTTACCACTGACAACAAGCTGTAGCTACCCTGATCAGCCTGTTTGGGCGTCTCACTCATAATTAGAAACGTTGCATTCGAGACAGGTTTGTGAGCACAAATATGGAAGTGCTTTCTAAATCTACAGTCTTAATTGTCCTGGGTTGGCCACAGTACTAGCTGATTTATCGGACTTCTACGTCACTTAACCTGAGCATAGTGACCGATCGATAATGATGGTCTTTCTGTGCGTGTGCGTGTCAATTAGGCTCCAGTATTAATTACAGCTCTATGACAGAATATGCAGCTGCAGAACAGGCTAAGGCACGAGCCTATGCATGTCAAAGGATGTTCAATAGCGTATCAATGCTATTTAGATGGCATCGTGACACACTACTAGGCCTATCAATCAATAGATAACACCATAATTAGACACACCACGATTACATGCAATGAAAAAGACCGACAAACACCGAACATATTGTATATTTTAACACTGTATCTTTTAGCAATAAAATCGTATGTCAAATGAAATATTTCAGTAGTACTCCGTTTTGCATGCAACAGAGCAACCGAGGGACATTATTATCGTTTTGCATGCAACAGAGGGACATTATTATCGTTTTGCATGCAACAGAGGGACATTATTATCCCGTTTTGCATGCAACAAAGGGACATTATTATCCCGTTTTGCATGCAACAGAGGGACATGATTATCCCCAGACTGGGCTTGAGCAGTGAGCGCACCGCGCACCCCCTCCTCCCCTGGCTTACCTGAGCTGCTGTCCATGGTGCTGCAGTCCTCCTCTCGCAGCGGGGCTGGCCGCTTCGCTCCTCCTTGGGTCGCCGCTGCTATCGAGCCGCCGCCGTGAACGCTGCCTCCTCTCTCTCTCCCCCCGCTACTACTGAAGTCACCGCCGCTGCTATCGACCAACTGCAAAGATTCATAGCCATCGTAACTGCTCTTTTTCTTGTAGCCACCCAGCAGGCTCATGACATGAGCACGGCGCCGTAGGATTTTTGAATTACATCAAAAAAAATAAAGCTAGTGAATGATGCACATGTCCCGGACGAAAGATCTCCGATTTTTAGCCCGATGTCTAAAACAAATAATCCAGCCAGAGAGTTACACCGTTTCCGTGCTTTCTCTTGGATCTAGGAGGACGGTGTCATCAGGACCGCATTTACTACGCCGCACATCCACTGCCTGCCAGTCCCTATTGAGTTAACGGGTCCTTTCAGGCTCTCTGCTGGCTCGAAGCCAATCCTGACAAAGCCGTGTGGCGGTAGGTAACCGAGGATTGCCTGTTCTATTGTTAGATTTCCAACGCAGTAATATTTATAGCAAAATAAATAATAATTTCAAAAATGCATGTGTGTGTGGAAGAGATTTCGGCACTGGGCTCTGCAATATTTGATAAGAAATGAAATGAACACATCTTATCCGACATTATTTCAACAGCCTCACCGCTGAGGGGGCTATAATTCAAGCACTGCATGGTCCGCTGTCTGAGGCTGCACTACCTTCACAGGGGGATAATAAAGGAATTCAAGTGGTGAAGCCTTTTAGTCAGCACTGTATGACAGCATAGTGCTTTGTCAGTCGGAGCACTTCACTCAAGATAGATAATTAAGGTTCTAGACGTACCCCCAGAAGGAAGATTTACCCCCTAAGTCAGCTACTTGGTGTTCTGCAACATGCTTCTCTCCCTTTGGCTCTATCCCCTGGCAACTAAGGGGTTGCATGGTTGCTCAGAGGAGGACTCGAGCCTGGGAAACCCTTCAGAGGAGAAGCCCAGGACTGAAAGCACAGTGGGATGGCAATGTCAGAGAGGAAAATGATGCCCACATAACCGGACACAAAGTACCGCTTTCCATTGTAGAGGTCCAGTTTCCCCGAAAAGCCCAAAGCCAGCCTACTACCGCATTTACCCGTGATGCTCTTTTAGGGCATGGCAATAGCCAATGGAAATGCTTCTATCATAAACAATGTTGATGTCAAAGCCTCTTGGCCTCCTTGTGTCTTCTGATCTGACATGGTTGGGATCACACCTGTATAGGATTCACATAGGTCATCATCCATTTTGTGACTACAGAGAGCACATGCCTGTTAATGACAGCTATTACTTTTTCCATTTGTGATCCGTGTTTTTTCAAAAGGAAAACCAATGACACTGTAATAACAACTAACCATTCATATGCATTACAATGAGCCTGTGCTCCGATTTTGACCTCCACCAGCCTCCACTGCAGTGCACACATAGGCAACAATTCGCAGATGGATGAGTACATCCATGCAGAAAATGGGGGAGGACAATCATAAACATGGTCCACAACAGTAGCGATTACATAACATTACTTAATTTACAATACAACATTATTATAACATTACATAACTTACTTGCGGATCTCCCTATAGGCCTATAGGTTGAAATGCCACATTCATTTGTTCCCAAACAGGGTTGAACCATCTGGGCCTGTCATGGGATGTTAATAGCACACCCTGGGTTAAGGAGAGGTTACACTTTAACAAAGATCTTGTGATGTTTTTTACAAGGCCATCAGCTCATAAACCCACGTTTATTTCACCTCCTATGCCTGTGTGTGTGTGTGTGTGTGTGTGTGTGTGTCTGTGTGTGTGTGTGTGTGTGTGTGTGTGTGTGTGTGTGTGTGCGCATGTGTGTGTGTGTGTGTGTTGGATTAAGGCCCTGGAATGTGCTAGATAGGGTTCACTGACCGACAGATAGTAAATGACTTGAGCTGTGTATAGTATTGTCCATGCAGCTGTTATTTCAAATGCATGGACATGGATGAATGAATTGAGATTCTGTATTATCCTTAGAAAGGACAGGTACACTATACGCACAAATGTATGTGGACACGATGTGGGGCTGTTTTCATGGTTTGGGCTAGGCCCCTTAGTTCCAGTGAAGGGAAATCTTAATGCCACAGCATACAATGCGATTCTAGACAATTGTATGCTTCCAACTTTGTGGCAACAGTTTGGGGAAGGCCCTTTCCTGTTTCAGCATGACAATGCCCCCAAACACAAAGTGAGGTCCATAATGACAGGGTTTGCCGAGTTTGGTCTGGGAAACTTTGACTGGCCTGCACAGAGAGCTCTGACCTTGAACACCTTTGGGATGAATTGGAACGCCGACTGAGAGCCAGTCCTTCTCGCCCAACATCAGCGCCCGACCTCATTAATGCTCTTGTGGCTGAATGAGAGCAAATCTCTGCAACCATATTCTAAAATGTAGTAGATAGTCTTCCCAGAAGAGTGGAAGCTGTTGTAGCAGCAACGGTGGGACCAACTCCATTCCGGTTTTGGAATGAGAAGTTCAACAAGCACATATTATAGGTGTGATATTCATATTCGGGTGTCCCAATACGTTTGTCCATAGGCCTATATAGTGTGTGTAAACCAGTAAGTTAAATATGGCATCAAGAATATATCATCATCTATACTTATTCATAAAATGCATTAGGCCTAATGTAAGAGGTCAATTTCTCTCAATTATGGCCATATACATGATCAAATGTTAAGCTATCACATCTACACTGGTTGCTGGCAGATAACGGTCCTGGTCTAAGCCACCCCGGTCTCTATCAGAGCATTAATTGCCTTCAAAACAAGGCTCTGGCATCGATAACGTCGTGTCATCGTCCGATAGAACGGTATTGCTGGTCAGGAAACGGAAAACGGACGTGTGATGTGATGTGACTGTGCTGCACAAGGACAGTGTGAGGGACGACTCTGCCACACCACAGCGACACAGCGCCTGTCTTGGATGATGCAAGGGATTTTCCTTGAATTCTGGCTCAGCAAAAACCAATTTGCTTTCAATTTAAACTTGACGATTCATTTCAGAAGGACAACAATTAGATGGTATTTGTTTGATTTATTGAAATATCTGTTTTTCTAGGTCCCTTTTGCCAACCTCCGATAAACACGCATTCAGCGTTAAAAGGTGAATCGGCTCCGGTAGTGTGACACTGTTAGAACACAAACCTACGCATGTTGACGATTCTGTTAGAATGAGGGTGAAATATCAACAACTGTCAGCAAAATAGGTATATTATAGAATTGTCATTCATTTCGATTAATCAAAATAGCCTTATGATTTATCCCATGTTTAGCCTGTATCCCACGTCATTTTGCATTAGGTGCGGTTAATGCAGAATGATCCATATCATATATATATATTGATATATAATAATATTATTTCAAATGAGTAGCCTACACGTTTTGGCTCATAATCAACACATGTATCCAGAAAGGACAGAGCATCAACAGGACAAGTGCTGTTTCACGTCATATTATTCCACGGGATGAGCGGGCTATGTTCTCCCATCATTAGACCAAATACTCGATTAAAGATAAGAGGCCTGCAGACAGGGTAAACCACTTTCACTGACCAAATAGAAAATAAACACTCGATGACGAGTCGATGACATTGGGATGTTAAAACGCAGGTAGGCGACATTATACAGATGGCTCAAGTGCATGCAAATACATCTACATAGGGATAAACAGGAGGGGTAACGGATCCTTATGTAATATTCAAATCCCAAGGGGGAGACACACAATACACATTACGATGCTCCAGCCCAAGGTAGTCATATTGATATCTCCATTCAAAACAAACATTTATATTATTTTTAATATCATACCTTTCAGTGCGCTTTCTGTCATTATCTCTGGAGCGCCGATCTCAGCTGTGTGTGAGGCTAGGACCCCAGCTGCCGGAGAAATGCCAACCTTTGATTTGTCATTCGCCGCCAGTCAAAGGTCAAACCGATACGTCCTATCCCCCAAGCCCTATAAATTGTTGTACACGGTGTGACTGTCAGCTTCTGGGTTGGCTAGATTACTACAACTGAATGGCTACGACATCACCATAATATCATCATCACCTTTTATTTCATGCGCGGCGCGTCACATGAAACGACAATTCGCTGATCTCGCCATGCTGTGGATAAGACGCATCAATCCGCGCACAAGCTTATTCAGAATGCATATTCATCTATACTGTAAAACATTGCGCATTTTTAACGCGTTTGAATGCTACACAGTAGATCACGACTTGGGTGTACCAATAAAATCATACGGGGAAAAACCTGGGAAGGAGTCATGGACTGGACTGAATGAATTGAAAATCACCTCGATCACATCTGCAGAGAGAAAAGTGTTGATGCTACACTCCCCCCTCCCCCATTCCCTCCCCTCATACAGCTGTGTACTAACTAGATAATGGTATTTTAGTATGTTAGTGTATCTGATCAAAAATAGGGGGGTACTTGGTATCTGTGCATTCATGTGTTTGGTACCCAACCCAACCCAGGTGATAGCGGGCTGGATATCTGACATGAGAAGTGTTTCTTCTAGGTACCACCATAAGCATCCTGTTTCATGTTAAATATAAATGATTTGTATGGGTAGGATATCTCAAATGTAGTGAACGGGAGGCCATTAAGAACTCATTCCTGTTCTGTAATCCCTGGGATATGGGAGTTCCACCATATTTGGAATACACATGGGATTTAGAGCATAGGGTGGGGAATTAAAAGAGAGTGTATTCAGAAACACCTCCCTAGTGTTCAGTGTTGTTCATGACAACATCACACACACACACACACACACACACACACACACACGCATGCATGCACGCACAAATACACACAGGCACATACACACAGGGTAGTATAGTTTCAAGTGAGAAACTCCGAAATCTCAGAGGTACACAAGTTGCAGAGTCGGAAAAGTCCAAGTTCAGAGAAGCACTTAAATGCAGCCTAACTCACACCACCTGGTAGAAACCAATAAGTAACACGTTGTGAACGAGGGTCATTCAGTAAGGATGGTGCTTGTAAAACAGAGATCAGAGGGATCAAATGTTACGACTGGGATGCCCTGCCTGACCATTGAAGACGTGTTCGCTCCCCCAAGGTAATGCTTAGGCTTAGGAAGTTTGACTTTGCGCATGCATGTAGACCTGACTTCAAACTCTGCTTCAGTCATACATAGCAGTCATGATGGAACCTCCACCTTGTTGTTTGACCCTGAGATGGAAAGCAACCCGAGTGAGAACTCTGAGAAAATATGTTTATTTTGTTTTTGGACTGTGGCATGTTTGGACAGGAATGTGACAAGCACAGAAAACATTCACTGTGTGGTATTGCACAACAGAGGTGTGTGGCCATGTACAGTTGAATAAAGGCTTTCAGGGCCACCTCACTCATTTAACAGTAGATGCTAAGTGGGATCCTTGGTACGATCCTACCCTAAACCTAACTCTAACCCTAACCCTTACCCTTACTCTTAGGCTAACCCATGATGTCAGAGTCGGGCCGGTCCAAGCATCCCAGTTAGCATTTGCACTCATGACATGTGAGAGAGAATGTGACTGCCATATTGGATCTTCAACATCTTCAACATCTTCAACATCTTACACACATCCAATCCATCCCTTTTAAGATACAGCCATTCAAATGTCTAGTTGTTGATTGTTAAAGATTATCATAACTTTCCAACATGTCATAAAAAAAGCCTCTTATGAGTATTATCTTAGAAATCACCATATCAAAATCTTTGGTCCCATTTACAGCAATATGATTTATAGACCATAATCTATCATCTTTGTATATTTTGGGCAAAAGAAATCATTATAAGCATTAGCCCACTAAAAACAAAGTCAGCAACTTACAAATCATTTTTAAATTGAACAAAAAACACATAAACATTTACACTGATTACCCAACAGCTTGACAGAGATTAAATTCTTCATTTCATGAAACTCAAAAAAGTACACCACATTGCAAGATCAACACAAACTAAACTTTCTAGTAACAGCTCAAAAGCAAGAAATGTTTTACAGTAATCAACAATTGCGTAAGTACCGCTGGGAAAGGGAAAAATATAAACTCATTCCTTTTGAAGTATTGGAATGTAACAGTATTTAAGGTAACATTCAACCAGTGAAGGCTGGCGGAGGTAGAAATCAGAGGACAGGCTCATTGAAACGCATGGCATGGGATTCCTCATTCCAGCCATTAACATTAGCCTGTCCTCCGATTTCTACCTACACCAGCCTCCACTATGTTAGGGTCCTCAACTCTTAGTCTTAGAGGACCATAACATGTGGAGGCTTTTGTCCCAGCCCAACATGAACACACTCGAATCAGATAGCCGTGGTCTTCATAACTAGTTAATCGCTTGAATCAGACGTCATGGGACAAAACCCTTCACACATTGCTGCCCTCCAGGGCAAGAGTGAAGAGTGTGTGTGTGTACGGGTGCATGCATGCATGTGTGTGTGTGTGTGTGTGTGTGTGCTCGCGTGTGCAAAACAATTTCAGCACTGAGATGACAGCAAAGACAATAGGCTCAAAACAAAATATCCTAAAAAGAATCTAGATTTCTAGCTGCTCATCTAATGTTCACAACAACTAATGCTTGATTGGCATATTACCTGACTATCAGTGTGGATATAACATCCCCATGCAGCTGCCTGCATTGACTCCTAGCTTTAAAAAGCCTGCATTGTGCATATCATAGAGTTATATACCTAACATGTGCCTTCTCTAGTTATATAACTCTATGGAGCATCCACAAAGGTACTAGAGGACTACCATTAGGGGGCGCTCCTGTGCATGGCCTGTCCTTCCTTCCACTTCCCCTCTGCCCTCCTCCCCACAGAGAGAGGTCTCTCAGGGCAGTGGGACACGTTGGTCGTCTGGCTGGAGCGAGGGGATCTTGGTGCTGAGGAGGGAGCTGATGTAAGGCCAGATCCTGTCAGTCTCTGTGCCTGAGAAGGTGTGCAGGATGCCCTTGGCCCTGGGGAGTAACACAACAAGCATCAGGGTGACTGACTGGTGTGGATGGATCATTAAGAGATTCACACACACGCACACACGTACATACATACACACACACACACACACACACACACACACACACACACACACACACACACACACACACAAACATTATACATGGACATACAAGCTGGCCATGTCAATTACTGTAATTACTTAAAGTAGTTATACAGTAATGAATGACTGTCAGGGCTATAACCAGTGTCATTGTTTTTTTTCACAAGGAATCCTTACCCAGGAGACTTGCTTCCAGCTCAACAACAAGAAACTGTATCTTTGTACACTCTCAACTACGTACTCTGCATTATGCAATGAATGGATCTTAGATTTGTATATTTTTGGCAAATGTACTTTGCTATTAACTTTCATTTGGGTAACTTCGATAATGCCCCCTTCCCTCAAAATGAACAAGTTGTCTCAATACAATTAATTAATATCATAAGAGTATATGAATCATTCATTTGATCAGAATTCATTCATCTTATTTGTGACAGCAGCTGGTGAAAGCAGGAACAAGTCAGCCTTTTATTCTGTACATTTTGATTGGTTACCGACTTGGTCCCGCTTTCACCAACTGCTGTCACATTTCTTTGTGACCCTTGAGCACCTCTCCGCCTCTCTGTTTTCCCACTCCCAGTGCCCCTGTTTACACACACACACCTCCACTGGCCGTGCATGACCCTCCCTTCACTCTCCTTCTAAAAACCTCCTAACATTTCACAGAGAGCGAGAGAGAGAGAGAGAGAGAGAGAGAGAGAGAGAGAGAGAGAGAGAGAGAGAGAGAGAGAGAAAAAAACACTATGAAAAACACAATGAAGTCTGTTCTATCTTAGAGTGTCAGTGTCTCCATCTATGTTTACATTCTGTGGTTGGAGTATACTTATGATCATCATTCATGATCTTATGAACTGATGTAATTCACATAGGGCATTGCACAATGACAGGCTGACTACACAAGACTAGTCTAGACTCGACCAGAAACGGCCACGGCTATATAGAAGGCATTTAAAAAATGAGGCAGTGAAGTGTGGTGGACCAGGTGTTTCCAGGGTGGGCTGCACCACCCACCATGTCTCATTGGTATCCATTGAAAGTTGAGTGTCCCAATATATATGTTACGGTACATGTGGGAAAACTAGGGTTAGGGTTAGGTGCTACGTCGACTTGGTACATGCTGGCATGTCTAACCCTAACCCTAACACGAACCCTACCCCTAACCTTAACCTTAACCCTAGCACCTAACCCTAACCCTATTTTTCCCACATGTACCGTCTTCCCACATGTACCGTAACATATACATACATATCATCAATGGTGTGGACTCACTTGTACATGTTTATGACAGGCTTGGCCACGTCCTTGTAGTGCCTCAGTCTGGCCACTAGGGCCTCTGGTTTGTCATCGTCATGCTGGATCAGCGGCTCGCCGCTGATGTCATCCCTGCCCTGAAGGGAAAACAACACAGGAAGGAGGGGATTCCAGTGACAGCAGGGGTCTCAACCCAGTTCCACGGTACACAACTTTAGTTAACCCAGCTACTGTACCATGGAAACAATCAACTCGCAAACAGTCCAGTCACAAATCATAAGGATAAAGGAAACAACAAATATTAGAATCGGACAGTCTCCTGTGCTGGCTAGTGTATCATGTTTTCTCAGGACACACAAGCATTCCCGTGCGCGCACCTACACACACACAGACACTTTTTTTCCCGTTAAGGTTCAGGTTTAGGGCCAAGTATGACGTCCATTTTAGGTTTTGACCTCGTCATGCTGTCAATCAATGGGATGCTGGTCAGAAAAGTCCCGTCAGTCTTTCCCTGTTTCCTCACCTTCACACGCGGAGGGTTGTATTCCATGTTGTAGACTCTCCCACTGGGTGGGTGGACCCACCTGTCACTCAGTCTGTCCTTCAGTGTCTCAAAGGGGATGTTCAGGGAGATGACCACGTCTAGCTCACACAAACTGTCGAGGGCCTTGGCTTGGGCCAGGGTACGGGGGAACCCTGGGGAGATAGGCCCAGATGGTGCTGAGACAGAGGACCAGGGAGTGTGTGGGTGAATGTGTGTGTGTGTGTGTGTGTGTGTGTGTGTGTGTGTGCGTGTGTGTGTAAAATGGACTGACTTATATAGCGCCTTATTCCAAAGCGCTTTACAATGGCCTCTAATTCACAAATTCACACACACATTCACACACCAATGGCCGCAAGCTACCATGCAAGGCGCCGGCCCGCTCATTGGGAGCAATTTGGCGTTCAGTGTCTTGCCCAAGAACACCTCGACAGGTGGCCAGCCGGGGTTCGACCTTGCGATCATTAGACGCCGGCTCTACATCCTGAGCCACAGTCCCGTGTGTGTGTGTGTGTGTGTGTGAGAGAGAGAGAGAGAGAGAGAGAGAGAGAGAGAGAGAGAGAGAGAGAGAGAGAGAGAGAGAGAGAGAATATCATACTACACTAAAAAGTGAGTGTATTGTTTATAGGACTAGCAAAAATGTGAGTGTATTATTGATATGACATCATAATATAAAGCATCAAAACACCAGGAAGAGGTCATACGTGTTTGTGTACACAACACACGCGACACCCTTATTTGTTTGTGGTGCCAATCCTCAGAATGAACCCTTATTTATCTAACACAGACTCTCTCTAAGGTACCTATAAACTGGTTGTGTGACTGGCTTAGTGCAGATTTCCGATTGTAAAACTGCACTACTGTTTACAAATCTTATCCCATTGCTGGACCAGCTTGTTTCAGCTTGTTTCTACTGGAGCCGTTTGTTTCAGCTTGTTTCTGGGTCAGGCAATGTTTCCAGTCAATGTTTGACATGTGATCTTAGGTTAGGTGGCGATGTTTAACAGTGAAATCGATCTCTCTGGTCAGGTCACGTTTTTTCTCCTGTTGACAGAAAGCCTCCTCTGATCAACGGCTCTCCTTGTCTGCCATATGGTGAACGCTCTCCAGGCCATTGTCTTACCACAGATACTGAGTGACTCAGCTGCACCACAACCAAATCACCCAGAACTCCCTGTCTGTCTTTCTCATGCCATTGAATGCATTACAATGAGCCCTGCTTACGATTCCTCAGCCAGCCTCCCCTGGTTCTACCTCAGCCAGTCTCCCCTGTTTCTTACCATCCAGCAGCCAGCTGTGGCGAGTCATCTCCTCCAACCTGGGCAGTAGTAGACGGGTCATGACATGGTCCGGCACCAGCAGCCCTTTCTTTATGTAAGTCTTAGCCAAAACACCAGCCTCTGAGACAGAGAGGAAGGGAGGGAGGGAGAGAGGGAGGGAGGAAGGGAGAGAGAGAAAGGGAGATATAGAGAGAGAGGGGAAGGCAGGGAGGGAGGGAGAGAAAAAGAGAGAGAGAGGGGGATAGACAGAAGAGTGGTTCTTAACAAACACACCCAGGAATGCCAAGTGTGACTTTAACACCAGATTACACATTCGCCCTGGTTTCTTCAGAGCAGACGCATAACTACCCGTTTAGCTGACGCTTTTATCCAAAGTGATTTACATTGCAGTGAGTGCATCCATTTTTCAGTATACATAGTCTCAGAGAGAAATTAAGGGAGAGAGAGAAAGACAGAGGTAGAGAGGAGGGGGGGGGAAGGACGGACAGAAGAGTTGTTCTTAACAAACACACCCAGGAATTCCCAGACTGACACCAGATTACACATTTGCCCAGGCTTCTTCACTGGCAGACACATAACCATCATTGTTAGACATATGACACCTCTCAACCAGAGTTATCAATAATTAATTCATGCCATTGTATTCGCCAGCAACTAATCCGGGGTTGTGTGAATGTCATTTTAGTGGCATGAACATGGGCAAATAAAGTTGTGTCTTACATGTAGCAGCATGTGTTCATACGACAGTGACATTTAAGTCCGTAAAAGCAAGTCTTGAAAACCCTGTGGGGTTAGGCACGGTTTTTAAGCTGCACCATAATTGCAACCATGCACACATGTTTCTGTTTTACTTGCCCCACTGCAGAAATCAAATTTCATTAGAGGGGTAAAGAGCTTGGCACTCATTAGAATCTTTTCAGCTCCACGCAGAGGAGTTAAACACATCAGTGATGAAAATGAGCACTAAATCAGCACTAATATGGTAATTAGCTGAAGTAACGTACACCTGACATGCATAAATAATGCAATCCGTTATAATTCTCATAAATAATGCAATCCGTTATTCTCATAAACGTTGTACTACTGTAGCAATACAACCGTACGTGAAACTCATGAGAGAAGTCGCTGGTAATGACTGGCACATTTGTAAACATTATGGATAGTTAAAGTGTTATCAGACAGCGCAGTTGTTGGCCCTGAAACATGAAAGCATTTTGGTTTTGGAGTTTCCTGAGCGGAGCAACGTCACTGTTACAGTTTGACATGGTGCCAACATGGAAGCGACTCCACCTCTCTGAACTGTTTTGCTAATGCTAAAACTTTTAACTGTCCAATAATACGAATACAAATAAAACCATAACAAAACTATATTATTATTATTGTTGTTGTTTTTATTAATTTTTAATAACATTTTTTTTAATGACCACATAAATCATGCGCATTTGTACTAATATTGTCAAGGCCATTTGGGGCCAGGTGTCCCCTAGAAAGAGTAAATAGATCAATAACGGTAATTACTTTTAAGAATAGGCTACCTGTATTTGACGCAATGTTCTCCCGCAGAAAGTCACCACTGGACAGATGTTGCAGGCCAAAGCTTTGCGCAATTCTCTCGGATATGGTCCCCTTCCCTGACCCTGGTGGACCCATGATCACGGCTCGGAACAATTTGGCCATTTCCACTGCGAAATGCCTGGCACACGGAATCAATCTAGGAGACAAAATAAAAAGATTGGAGCTGAGTATGTGCATTCATTGTAATATTACAAACAATAGCCGAAGCCTCTTGCATTGTCTCCCGTTGTGTGCGCAATTGTGCACCCTATGGTGTTACTGCAGTTACTTTCTGCACGATTCATGCAGGAGTGACATGGTTGGACAGCGGACAGCCACACTAGTCCTTTTATTTATTTTCTTCCACTTACTTGCTAAGTCTTTTAGTGTTCGTTAGTTGGTCATTATGCTGTAGCTATTTACAAAACAGTGCAAAAATAGTTTGAGAGTCCCCCATTCAATCAGTTATCAATGTTTCCGATGTTTCCGAATTAAGGGAAGTTGAGGATTTTGATATCAGAAAGACTGATAAAACACAGCGGCGGGACATCTGAGTAGGCTATGGAAGGTAGCTTTTCAAGAATATTATGCTCACCTCCGATTTCTGCGTATATCCTGCAAAACTGTCTAGATGCTCAAAACCACAGATTGACTCAGAGCAGCCAGAAGGGTTTTATTTCTGCTCCAAAGGAACACTTGCTGGGCTGCGTCTTTAAGAAAGGCTTTTTCTCGGCGAATGAATGGAGGAGGAGCCGCCACAACGCCCTATGTCTCAACGCCTCCCTGACGCGAATTTGCGGAGCCTAGGATGGTAGGGGAAGGCAGGGCAATACCGCTACCTGATTGGTTGGCGAAGCACTCGTGATGAGCCCCCTCATTGGCTGGAGAGTCTCGCCAGCCAATGAGGGGGCTCTTCACGAGTGCTTCCCCAACCAATCAGGTAGCGGTATTGCCCTTACCATCCCCTACCATCCTAGGTTCCGCAAATACATCATCCTGAACAATGCGGACGGCTTGTGCGCAGCAACTACGCTTGGGAATGTGGTCACTGTAGTTTTCTTTTGTGACTGGGGGGTTTTGGAGCAAGAGGCGTTGAAATTTGAGTAAGCCTACTTGGCTGAATTTTGCCATAATGATGAATAAGTAAAGACTAAAGCTGAAGGCTAAAAACACCGTTGTGTGTAGGCCGTGGTGTCTGTTTCTACAAAAACAATGACACTTTACGCCTGAGTGTCTGCCTCGTTTGTCCTAATAACAGGATTAGCACGCACGATGTTGGGTAGAATATCGTGACGTTAGAATTAAGGTTCTATCTCAATTTTTGTCAAAATTGAGTTTTTTACATAATCTGATCCATTCGGTGTCTATTAATGCCTGTGTGGTGTTATTTTTTTAAATGTTGACATTTTTGAGTTAGTAACTCGTCAAATACAAAGGTTCCATCTCACAAAACATAATGGAATGTAAAAACGTTGACGCTCAATATCTCTGAACTACCCTAAACGGAGATAGAACCTTATAATTCTAAGCTCACGATATGCAGCCTACCTATATGAATTGCATACCTATGTATGGCAATGGCATTAAGGCTATTGTAGCAACCCTATGACACTTTGGGTCTTGGACAGGTCCTTTAGACACTGGGAAACAAGACTGAATTGGCATTGATATTAAACAACAATATCATCGAAACCTGATCCAAAGGCACTAAATTGTCATATTGTTAATGTTATCTAGGCCTGAAGGTCTGCACTGCACAGTGTACACGTTTTGCATCTTGTCCTAATTTCCCAATAATACATTACATTTTTGCTCGATCCATATTGATGTTCTATAATGAGTCTATTAGTAGCATACTAGTTAGGCCTAGTTATTAATTTGCACGTGTTAAAGGTAGACACTAGGATAGTAGGATGATAATAATGTAGCTAGTCATTGATGGTAATAATTAGGTCCATCCTCCTCCTCAGTAGCCAATAAAGTTTCCCTGCTGTCTGTATTTGAGAAAAAAAAAACTCAAATGCAAGCACTTGTTGACAACAGAGACGGGTGCAATGGACTATCTCATTTCGGATGTCTGGCCATCATCTGCCTAGCAAGCGCGCAGCGGCACTGTCATTCCGCGCAACGCAACATTTGCGCACCCAGGAATGTGAATGTACTTGTTGCAAAGCCATACGGAGGCGGCAGCGTCCTAAAGCTGTCAAATGCTGCGCGCAGCCCGTTCCCGTCTTCAGTCAATGGGACCTGCTAAATTCATCAAACGAAGAGAAGTAACTTGAAAGATGAACATTTTTACTTAAATAGTTGTGCGTCGAGACCCGGAAGCCTTTTTTTGTATTATTATTTTGTCACATGGCTGAGAGATTTCAATGACAACAAAAAATGGCGACAATCACGTTGTTCGATGTGGTCTTGCTGCGTCACTTAAAAATATTCATGTCAACACGGGAATGAAACGCGAAAATTGCAAGTAAGTAATGCTACTGTTAGTCAGATATTGAACTGCGACCGAAAATTAAGAAGAATTGTTGTTGTTAATTCGGATCCTTGGACGACAGGGTATTTGTTTTTACCTAGAAAGGGGTGTGTGCAGGGCTGGGGCGTTAGCGTTTGGCTGCACAATAATAAGACTCAATAACATGCTCTTTGACGTGTTGTTATGGAACTGTAGAGTTATCAAAACAGAAGTATAGTTTTATTATTTTGAATACGATTGCGGACTATTTACAACGATGTTTTGATATCTGTACTCTTGTTTTAATTACAGACTATAGAAAACAGCAACAAGCTTTGAAAACATGGAATTCAGTAGCTGAATAGCCTAATTGAAATTCTCGAAGACGTGCTTTGTTTTTCTTTGTCTATCTATGACGATCCAGTGTTTTCATAACAAGTATGTAAATGTGGTACCAGCTGGTGGGGGTCTAGGACGTCTGGGCTATTTGAAGGCTACAGTATTATTGTCTATGGTGAGTTTTATATTCAGTTTTAATTTACGTAAGCAATTTATTTTCTCGATTTAACCTTTGTCTCAACGTTGCGCAGATGTTTATTTTTTGAAAGGTTTGAGTTTTTTGGCAAGTGCTTGTTTGGTCCTGTGATATCAGACAGAAACAGCTAATCAAGTTGTTGACATGAGAGCGCCGAGGGGCGGACAGAGGCAGGGGGAGGAGTCTGGAGAAGCTTCCCGCGCTGAGGGCGGAGCCTCGAGCAGGAGGGCGGAGCCTCAAGCAGGTCCCAAGAATCATAACAAGTCTGACGTCAGCTCTGTGGTTGGTATACATTATGCTGTTCGAATAACACCATTAAAAAGTTCAAATTCTAGAAGGTTCGTAGCCTACTCTCGATAACCAGCTCAATCGATTGATATCATTATATCATGTTTAGAAAAGTAATGCTGAAAAATTATTCCTTGAGCACTACAGATTATAGCTAGCTAATATAATTGAAGACAAGTGTATATGCATTTTCAATTGTCACAGGATGTATTACCTCAGTTATTTACTTTTCATTTTTTGAAGGACCACCATTTGCTAGTACATCTTATAGAGTGCATCTTTAAAAACATTCAAACCATGAGTAAAATGTAAAATCCCCCTATTTATAGCATGGTTTGTTGGCACGGTCCCATTGGCAATGTAACAGTGTGAGGATATCGTTGCCCCCAGTCCTCTCCTGACTGGCCCGCCCTGGCATCCTGAAGATGGGTGTGTTAACGCTCTGTCATCCTGGGTGTGTTGAGTAGCATGGCGGTGCTGGAACTCAGACAGAGCTACTGGGCTCCTTCTTGGCACCTAGACCTGACTGGCTGCCCTGGTCCAGTTATCACAGTGCTGATGCTGTCCATCTTAAAGGTACAGTACTGTGATAACTGAAGGATGGCTGCCACCTTGACACGCCTGATCCACCGTGTGGTGAATAAAGGGAACTGCGACTGCTTAGTGGACCAGAGGATTAAGTGAGATCTTGGTAAAGTGTTTTTTGTGCTTTGTTTGTCCGAAAATTACATATTCACTGTTTGCTAAAACCATAAAGAAGATACTGATTTTGATAATTTTCAGGTAGTTTTTGTTATTGAAACTATTGTTTGAAAATAAATCCATGATTTGTTTAGGTAATTCACATTCTGAGTATGTTGTAAGGATATTATATTTGCATGCTATTTAAATAGGATGCTCATTTCATTTAACGAAAATGTTAAATGTTTCTCTTGTATTACTTTATAAAATGAGGGAGAATACACTGCTGTATTATGGCATTTTAGACATAATTAGTGATCATTTTCTATAATTGTTTTGCAAATGTAAATAAAGTTACACTATGCTCGAGGTGTGTGGTTACTGTTTGATATGGTTAATTACCAGATTTCTATAATGTATTTGATTCAAAATGTGTTTCTTAAGAAGAAATCTTAAATGGAAGGCATTAAAAACATACCGACAAAACATTGAAAACAAAACATACATTGAAAGCCATTTGTGACAAGATAATAAATGTATATAATAGAGATTGTGATTTGTCAATATTTTTTTGGTTTTGAATTAGTAATAATGGCATAAGTCATTAAATGAATCCCAATGAGACTCTTAGTACACAAGTACAGAGTTTTGTTTTGCACCTGTCGTTAACATGTTTCAGACATACTCAGAGCCAATGCGGAAATCCCCTCACAGATAATGTAAAGGTC
Source organism: Nansenia antarctica (assembly GCF_963989245.1). Taxonomy (NCBI): domain Eukaryota; kingdom Metazoa; phylum Chordata; class Actinopteri; order Argentiniformes; family Microstomatidae; genus Nansenia; species Nansenia antarctica. The sequence goes on along the minus strand of NC_137674.1, from coordinate 98,411,010 downwards.
ATGTCATTATCTTTTCTTACTCTCTCTCCCCCCATCTCTCCCCTCTGTGCCTGTACGTGTCTCTCTCTGACTCACGACATTCAATATTAATACACACTTAAGTTTATCTTGAGTGATCCATGTACATCTTACGTGACAATGTGTTCAATTAATTCCACAACAACGAATGCAGATGCAACCAACACAAACTAAGTAAGAAAATCACCATGCACTATCTAATCAAAAACGTATTTAATAGAAATAAGGCCGAAGAGATTTATATTTAATAGAAATAAGATACTCATTAAAAGAGATTCCATAATCTTACTGTTGCAAAGCCATTATGGGTTTGGGAGACACGCATGTGTATTACACGCAGATGGAGCGGGCACAATGACATGGCACAGCCATTGAGATTATTAAAAACACTTCAGTGACTACAAACGTTATTAGGAAATGTCTACCTACCCACAGTTTCTGGGAAGTAATGCAGTTGGTGATCTATCAAACATGGCACGGGAAGTCCCTCCCTTCAAAACAATTAACCTCCCGTTTTCCATCTTTAGGAACTTTTGCGTTTGTTTCTTCCACGTGACACTTACAAAGATGTTATTTTCCATTGTGTTGGACTGAGCAGTAATTTAATAATAACATTAAGACAGGAAATGTTATGGGGGCAAAATGACCAATTATCCTACCCAATGATCAACATTTGAATAAAGAGAGGGCGATGCATTGAAGGCTGATGATTGACATGGTCAAATTACAAACAGGATTGTGGCGGGGATTTCCTCTTAAAGGACAATCAATGTTTCCTGTAACCGACACACAACTGATGGATTTTTGAGCAAAAACTGTAGGTAAGTGATCTTACTGTAACAGATGGAAGGAATCGATTTAGTTAACAATGTGTTGTAAATTATATATTAAAATACTTTCACTCTCAGTACAATAATATTGACGTCTTGAGTACCCCTTTTGAAGAGAAAACACCACAAACATTAATGTGTTCTTGGCATCCTGCACCCACTGAATAATGATGTCATGGTTAACATGAGACCTACACTAGTGACAATGACATCTCAGTTATTATGCCACTGAATGCCCATTACTTGACAAACTAAATCTGAAATAAATATGGGAGGGTTTTTGGTCATATTTTGTTTTGCAATCTTTATTCACCCTGGGAGACACACTGAGACCGAGGTCTCTTTTTGCAGTAGAAGATACCGTAGGGATGTCTATGGACAATACGAAGAAAAACATGAGCCATCAAATCCAGAAATGTCGAGAAGTTATTTTAAGTCACCTAACATTAAAATGCTTATAACACACACACACACACACACACACACACACACACACACACACACACACACACACACACACACACACACACACACACACACACACACACACACACACACACACACACACAATTCGTGATGTTAGAATTATAGGGTTCTATCTCCGTTTAGGGTAGTTCAGAGATATTGAGCGTCAACGTTTTTACATTCCATTATGTTCTGTGAGATGGAACCTTTGTATTTTATTAATTACTAACTCAAAAATGTCAACATTTAAAAAATAACACCACACAGGCATTAATAAACACCTAATGGATCAGATTATGTAAAAAACTAAATTTTGACAAAAATGGAGATAGAACCTTATAATTCTAACGTCACGAATTGGAGCTGTACCCACCCACTTCAGCAGAGACTCCTGCTCCCTCTGACTGACGGACGGAAGCACCAATCAGCGTGCGTGTACAGAGCTTTGCTGTTACACTATTTTCGGGAATAGGGTCGCAGCTTGACAGGAAAAGGGTGAGAAGATTATGAACGCCCGCAACCCGAGCGAAAAGACAGTCCTCTTTCTAAACATTTTTATTTTAGAATAACATACATGTCCTCCTCGAAAACAAGTGTATTTTTTAAACTACAGTTTTCTACCGGACGGAGTTATTTTCGGGATCTTAAATGAACAGAGCGATACGGAAGTAACTTGCCAGCAGCTGTCTGGCTTAGCTCGCTAGGTAAGTACAGATCGCTTGAAAAAGCTTTTAGCGTTCATGTGAAAAAGAGTTAGTGTAAAGCTGCTGTTAGCTACGGTGGCCAGACAGATGGGTAGATCGCTCCACTCTCTGCCATGTCAATAGCTTATTAAACAGTAGTCCAGCCAATACTAATATTATTGTTTAATTTGACAACACTGTTTTTAGCGTACGGAGCTAAATGCATTCTTGCGGCAGCTATATATATATACTACAGCTATAGTGTAGCTCTATTATTTTTTGGACTGTCTTGGAAAGGAAAGGCTTTCTGTAGCCCAGAGAAAGGCTTTCTGTAGCCTAGAGAAAGGCTTGAGTGTAGCCTAGAGGAAGACTATCGGCCTACGCGCAGTCGAGTGTAAGAAGGTTGTGGTTCACTGCTGGTCCCCCGTAGCCCAGACAGACAGATATACAGATAGACAGACAGACACACACACAGACACACAGACAGAGACATACGAGATTCATTTGGAGGTGAAATTGTGGAGTGGCAAAGCAGAAGAAAATAACGTGACATTGTCTAGCAGCAGTTATTAGTTAGGCAAGAACCCCCCCCCCCCCCCCCCAAAGAGCCATTGCTTTTTGGTCAGGCTGCAATGTTTACTGCAAACTGTACATGTTTGCCTGGTTAAATAAAGGTTAAATCAATAAATAAAACAAATTTAAAAACACGATGTCCCCCCCCCCCAAACAACATTTGTAACAATTTCTCAGTGTAGTTGTTTTCGTTATGACACGGTGTTGATAGTCATATAGGGACGTTTTCACAACATTCACGTGGAATGAGGTCTGTATATTTACGTGCATGTTCGCTTGCATGACTCCAACTTCTCCGACGCAAAAAAAAAAAATGTGCTTGCGAAAACTCCTGCTACTGTCTGCATTGCACGTAGCGAATGTCGTGACATGTGCTCAGCGTGCATTTAATTGAAGTGCATGTTGAATGTATGCATGGTTTTGTGAACATCTAGTGTACCTGGGGTGTGTGCATGCAGGGTTTGGAGACTGCCACTTACTTACCCAATATCCTCCTGCAATAATGATGTGAGAGAGATTTAGGCCTATTCAACAACACAGGTTGACATTTCCCCCGCGAATTGAACACTAGTAGGTGAGATAGGTCTATGCATTGGGCAATATCGACGAGGCTTGGCTATGGCGATACATTGTTCTTAAGCACTGTCAATTAATATAGCTGCCAACTGTCTACATTCAAGATTTTAATGACTTGGGGGGAAGAAGAACCGATTTCTGAGCAGAAAACTGATCAGCAACATCCGCCAAAGGACGCAGTGAAACGGCTGGTGTTGCAATTTAGAAAAGGAAGTGAAACATAATCAACTCTCCATTTTCAGACTACTGATAAAACATTGCATTTCTGAGTAATAACTCGATTTGAAGTGGCTCAAAATCAAGACGGAAAGTGAATACGATACAAAGAAGTGCTAAAAGTAAGATAAACAAAATTCGTAGCCTACATCGAATAGATTGAATCCCCTTAACAAAGTTAAGTATGGGAAATGTACATGCCAACATCAGGTGTGGCTGATCAGGTGGGATAAACACCCCCCCAAAAGGAAAACAAGTAGTTCAATCAAGTAGGCTAGTTCAATCAAGTAGGCTAGTTCAATCAAGTAGGCTAGTTCAATCAAGTAGGCTGGTTCAATCAAGTAGGCTAGTTCAATCAAGTAGGCTGGTTCAATCAAGTAGGCTAGTTCAATCAAGTAGGCTAGTTCAATCAAGTAGGCTGGTTCAATCAAGTAGGCTGGTTCAATCAAGTAGGCTAGTTCAATCAAGTAGGCTGGTTCAATCAAGTAGGCTAGTTCAATCAAGTAGGCTAGTTCAATCAAGTAGGCTAGTTCAATCAAGTAGGCTAGTTCAATCAAGTAGGCTAGTTCAGGAGAGATTCACTGGCCAAGGATGGCATCTTCACAATCACACTAACCGAGTGCTAATATGCAAATAATAGACTTCCCCACACTACCATTATTTTTGTAAGAAAATGGAAAATGTATTTTTGATTATAATTTTGAAATGCAGTATTGTATTGAGAAATGCAAATACATTTTTGTGATTTAGCTAATGCATGATATGTTTTGACTAGGAGCCTACAGTAGCCTAGTATTCTCATCTCAGGCCACACACACGTACACGCACACACGTACAAAACTCGGAAGCTCTCTCACACGGCTCCACCTATTTCCTACAGGGGTAAAGTTGATGAACTACATGCAACCCCAGCTGGGAGGCAGAGGTGTGGGTCATGGTTTATCAGTCTACCAGCAGTCCGTTGATTATGTCAACAAGCACAGTACAATATCCACAACCTTATCGCAGCACCTTTAAAAGGCAGCTGGCCTGTGTTGTCGGCTAGTTTATATTATCAACATGATTACCAACCATTGTGGCAGTGGAGCATGAGAATGTGTGCTAGTAAGCCTAATGTCAGTGTGATCTGTCTAATCACATGATGACGGAAGTACAGTAGCGTACTTCCCTCTGTAAAACCCCACGTCGCAAACCGAGACTACCGTTATGTAAGCAAGCAGTCACTACATGAGCAGCAAACCAGACAATGGATACAAACATTATAATAATTTTGCCATTTAGCAGACGCTTTTATCCAAAGCGACTTACAATTACGAATTACAGGGACATTCCCCCTGGAGTAACTGAGGGCTAAGTGCCTTACTCAAGGGCACACTAGTAGTGGTGTGGCTTCAGGCGGGATTTGAACTCACAACCTTCCGATCACAAGTCCAACTCACTATCCACTAGACCACCACTTTCCCTACATAGCCTACTGCATCACTGCATCATATTGAGGCTTAATTGGGGCCTCTTCCTGTTTTTGAACTGTCTGTCTACAACAGTAGTTTTTATGTTAGGGATATATAAAGAGAGAGGCAAGGGGGGTTTTATCATCCCTGAGTCACTGAAGGGACAAGCTACATGCTCTGATAAGCAAGGGTCCACTATGACTGAGATGACTCATCCAAAATTAGAAAGGTCAGTTGAAGAATGTTTCGGTTTGTTTTGTTCAGTTCAGTTAGCCTCTAAATTGATTGATTGACCGTAAAGAGAGAGTGTGTGTGTGTGTGTGTGTGTGTGTGTGTGTGTGTGTGTGTGAGTGTGTGTGTGAGTGAGTGTGTGTTGGAACGGAACTAGGAACACAAAGGCCAGTTCAGTTCTGCACGGCGTAGCATTTCTGTGCCCAGTTACCCCTCTGTAGTCCTCAGCCGTTCCTGAGTGTATTGAGCTGCAGAAGCATCTGTGTAGCATCTTCACAACCATCCATCTCCTGCTTTACTGTACCTTCACCTCCACACTGACCCTCTCTAGCCTCTAGAAGCTATGCGGGTGTGGGTGCGATGGGGGCTACTCTGTTCTGACTTCTGACCGAGGGAACACTTCACCTCCTCACAAGGTGTTACACCACTGATTCCCCCCCCCCCATATCTCTCTCTCACACACACACACACACACACACACACACACACACACACACACACACACACACACAGGAGGTCGGAGCCAGGCGATGGGCTGATTAGGGATGTTATAACACATTGAGTGTCCTTGCCACTGGGGGTGCCGTGTGCACCACTGTACACGAAGAGGGAGACTGGGGGAGCTAATGGCCTCATCTGCATGCAGAGGGGGACACACTCTCCTCCCGTTCCCCCTCTCCCCCTGCCTGCCACCTCTGGGGTGACAGGGGACACTGTGTCCGCGGTGAACCACTAGGTGCCCTTCGCTAGGTGGATGTGTCACGTATGAGGTTGCTCAAGGCATCATTTCAGTAGGTGTGTGTTGGGTGATATGACCTCACCGCAGTGGGCCCGTGTTGTGTGAATGACGTCACCCCAGTGGGCGGGTGTGACGCTCAGTGAGATGATCTCAGTAGATGTGTGAATCGTAGTTATGGTATTAAACCCCTGCTGTGAGTCATCAGACCGACGGAGGAGTCAGCATCAGTGCAGCATCAGCATCACTCTTATCGACACCAGTGAGCTCACCTCTTGGATTGATCCATTGCACACATGCACACATGCACACACTCACACACACACACACACACACACACACACACACACACACACACACACACACTACCCCAAGCGCTGCTGCTTGCTCTTGGATATGTTGACAACCCATCCATCCATCTGACCTCCCCTCCCTTCCCAACCCTCCAGAGTCTGGATGTCAAGTCTCGGGGTGATGGAGCTGGGCAGGCAACTGTGTGGGAAGATGAAAAGGTCGAGGAAGGCAGAGGCCCCGGTCCCAGCACCCATGAGGGGTTTAGAGATCCACTTCTACCTGTCCGACACCCACCAGCTGGAGTACCTCAAGGACTGCCACACCGCTGAGGACCTGTGTGTAGACGCTGCCAAGAGATGCTGTAAGTCTGACCTCCCTCCTGTGTGTGTGTGTGTGTGTGTGTGTGTGTGTGTGTGTGTGTGTGTGTCTGTGTGTGTGTCTGTGTGTGTGTCTGTGTCTGTGTCTGTGTCTGTGTCTGTGTCTGTGTCTGTGTCTGTGTCTGTGTGTGTGTGTGTGTGTGTGTGTGTGTGTGTGTCTGTCATTATGTGTTTGTGTGTGATGTTACAAACTTCCTTGACGTCTAGTGTCACCCCTGTTTGACCTGTGAGGGACATTAACAGGACATTAACCTGTGAGGGACATTAACAGGGGATTTATTGCTTCCAGCCTGGTCACCAGAACCAAAATGAGGGACAAGTGTCCTGGCCTGGGCTGGGCCCTGGGCAGAACCGTCACACGTGTTAAAACTGGCAGTGTTTTTGAACTGGTTAAACCGAGTAGGCCGAGGCGGTCACATAACCCCCACGACGGTCACGAATCGGAGACCTCTTATGACACGTGTTTTATGAAAACATGACAAAGACGAATCTGTGTGCCTGGTTGTGGTTCTGTAAGTAAACAACTTTCCTAATGTGGATGATGGCTTTCATAACGGCCATGGCCGCTGAATGAATGGGGTTGTAGATGGGGCAGGGAGGGGGGGGGGGGAGTTTAAACAGGGTTAGAGAGAGAAGGGGAGGAACTTTCAACAGGGTTGGAGAGAGATCGGGGGGAGGGAGTTTAAACAGGGTTAGAGAGGGGGGGGGGGGGGGCTTTCAACATGGTTAGAGAGAGAGGGGGGAGCTAAAAGAAAGAAAGACAGAAAGAGAGAGAGAAGAAGATGGGTGTTCCTTTCAGAAGCACACACACACACACACACACACACAGAAACAAGATGGCTGCCGGGTCGGGGCCAGGGTCGGACGGCTTCAGGAATGTCCACTTGGCAAAGGGCAGAGAGGGGGAGAGGAAGGGAGTGGAAACGCATATAAGACCCCGGTACAGCAACGCTGCAGAGCCAACCAAGTTCATACAGCATACGCAAATATACACCAGCTAGGAATAAGCAGAGGAGCTGCCAACACAAATCTATGACCTGTTTATAGTCCAATGCAAAAGAGGCTATAAAGAGGAGTGTGTGCGCGCGTGTGCGTGTGTGCGTGTGTGTGTGTGTGTGTGTGTGTGTGAGGTACATAGCAACCACAGAACAAAGAAGCTGAGGAAGTGTCCTGGCTCCCTACCTTTCCTGTCTCTCACCATGTCCCTTTCACATCGCTCCCCTGTTAAAAGGTTTCGCTTAAACACAACAAGTAGTGTTGTGTCAGGACGGTTAGCACTATTTTGTTCATTCCAGTTATCATTGGATATGTCTCTTAACTTTTATTTTTTTTAACCTGAATGGTGTTTTAATGATGTTTTGGTGTCAGTTTGATGTCTGACATCCTGGCCAACAAAAAAGTGTTTGTCCAGAGATCCTTCCCCACAATTTCCTGATCTTTCCAGTGGGGTGTGACTTCCTGAAACCCCCATGGCCAACATGACCCCTGACCCCCCCACCCCCACCCCCCCCCGAACCAAACAAAGGCTTTCACTGTGAAGATGCTCCAAACATTAAGTCATAGAAATGGTCACACATGTCTGCGGGTCTGCCATCTTGGCGCAGCTGTTGGGATTTCCACCAAATGTAATGAAACCAGTGCTCAATGGTGTAAAAACATGTATGGTTTCTACGGAGATGGGGTATACTCACTGTGCCATGGACTCATGTAGAGTAGAAGTGTCACTTGGATGTGTGTTGTGTTGAGTCTGAATCTGCGGAAGCTGGCGGATGGGCGTTGAGTCATGCACGGCATGGGATGAGGAACATGTGTTGGATACCATTCCTCATTCCGTTCCAAGCATTACAATGAGCCCTGTCCTCCCGATTCCTACCCCCACCAGCCTCCTCTGAACTGAATGTACCCTGACTGCGTGTGTGTCCCCCCCCCCTACCAGATATCTCCCCCCTGTGCCAGTACCTGTTTGCCCTGTACGACGAGGATAAAGAGCTGTGGTACGCCCCCAACCACGTCTTCAACATCGCAGAGGAGACCTGTATCAAGCTGCACTACCGCATGAGGTAATGACACACTGCATCACAACAAGCATCGTTCTCATCTCTATCTCCGTCTCTATTTGTGTGTGGGTGTGTGTGTGCGTGTGGGTGTGTGTGTTTGTGTGTGTGTGTGTGTGGGTGTGTGTGCGTTCGTGTGGGTGTGTGTGTGTGTGCGTGCGCGGCGCCTGTGCGTAACTCACCTCACCTCACACACACCACGGATGCCAACGTCTGCATCTGTTCCCTGCGTTGCCTGCAGCGCTGTCCCAGGTCAGTCAGCAGCATCGTCGTCGTAGCAACCCCTGTGTCAAAGAAGTGATCTCGTGTGAATCCTGATGCGTGGTTAGACCAACCCATCAAAGACAGTTGTTGGCTCTTGCTTGAGTTGTACATTAGACAAGATTAGAGCGTAGAGGAGGAAGTGTACGGGGGGTATCTAGGAACAGTACGCTCTCACAGACGAGTGTGTGTGTGTGTGTGTGTGTGTGTGTGTGTGTGTGTGTGTGTGTGTCTGTTTGTGTGTCTGTGTGTGTGTGTGTGTGTGTGTGTGTGTGAGGTACACACACACATACACACACACATACACACACACACACACACACACACATACACAAATTATTTGTACTGTAACTTTATCTGTTACACAGTGGCGGTTATGGAAATGCAGACAAAACACAGTTCGGGATGAGATGGCGGGTTCAGCCATTCAGCTTTGTGTATTGCATTTGTTTTTACTATTTTTAACTTTTATTTGATCTCTTACACTTGGTCACACTCGTTCGTCACACACACACACACACACACACACACAACACACACACACACACCTATTAAAGTGTCCTTTTCTCGCCCCTCAGGTTTTACTTTGCTAACTGGCATGGTACCAGTGAGGGAGAGTCTCCGGTGTGGAGACACTGCATCAGCAAGCTGAGAGGGGGGCTGAACCCCCAAAAGATACCAGAGGGGACCCCGCTACTGGACGCCGCCTCCCTTGACTACCTGTTTGCCCAGGTCAGTGTGTGTGGGTGTGTGTGTGTGTGTGCATGTTTTGAATATGGTGTGTGTCAAACCAGTATGTACACAAATATCTTTTGTGTGTGTGTGTGTGTGTGTGTGTGTGTAGGTAGGTACATCTTATTCACTGCTCTTCCAGTCAGGAATGTATACCAAGCCCTCCATGTATGTGTATTTAGGTGTGAACGCCTGGATTTTCATCGGTGTGTATGCATCTTTACAAGTGTGTGTGTGTGTGTGTGTGTGTGTGTGTGTGTGTGTGTGTGTATTCCAGGGCCAGTATGACTTCCTGAAGGGGCTGGCTCCTCTGCGTAGCTCTCAAAATGAGGTGGAGCTCCATGAGATAGAGAACGAGTGCCTTGGGATGGCTGTGCTGGCCATCACTCACTATGCCATTTCTAGAGACATACCCTTGGCCACAGCCTCCGCAGAGATCAGGTGAGACACTGAGACACACACACACACACACACACACACACACACACACACACACACACACACACACACACACACACACACACACTCCGAGATAACCTTGTTAAATCTGCTCTCCTCACTGGGAAATCCACCCAGTCCCCCGACTGCCTCTTTCCTGTCCTCTATTTAATCTCTTCCTCCTCCTCTCCTCTCCTCCCCCCCCCCCCCCAAACACCTCAGCTACAAGCGCTTCATCCCGGAGAGCCTGAACAAGAACATCAAGCAGCGCAACGTGCTGACGCGCATCCGCATCAACAACGTCTTC
>NC_137674.1:98378268-98390768 GCF_963989245.1 Nansenia antarctica | reverse complement strand
GTGTTCCTGTTGTGTAACAGTGTGTGTCCCTCCACCAGACCCCTCCATCAAGCCTGCTCCCACTCCGGAGGTGGACCCCACAATGTTCGAGAAGAGATTCCTCAAGAAAATCCGGGATCTCGGAGAGGTAATGTATATGTGTTTGTCTCGGCCTGTGATTATGTGTGTGTATGTGTGTCTAATGGCAATCTTGACTGTGCTCCAACACGCTAGCTAGCTGGCTGGCTAACAACAAAGCACATCGCCAGATAGCTGATAGCTGCTCTGCATGCTAAGCCCATCACAACACGCTGATAGAACATGAACATGCTAAAAATACATAACTACACATAACTAGATGAGACACAGTCCCTTTTTTATTGATGCATGGATACATGTTTAAAAAAAAAAAAGTTTTATGATAATAAAGAGGCATGGTTTACTTCATAGGTTGCTGTGTTATTAGATTAACTGGGTCACGTAACAGTATAACAATGATATTGTTAATCGCAATTATTTCTGAGACAATTAATTGTACAGCAAAATTTGGAATTGTTACAGGCCTATGTGTGTGTGTGTGTAATTTACTGTATTTGTGTATGTAATTGACTGTGTGCGCGTGTGCGTGTATGTGTGCGTGTGTGCAGGGTCACTTTGGGAAGGTGGAGCTGTGTCGTTATGACCCCAGGGGGGACCGGACAGGAGAGCTGGTGGCGGTGAAGTCCCTGAAGCCGGAGAACCGTGACGAGCAGAGCAGCACCCTGTGGAGCGAGATCGGCATCCTGAAGGAGCTGTACCACGAGAACATCGTCAAATACAAGGGCATTTGTCAGGAGGAGGGTGAGAGAGAGAAAACACACACACACACAGACACACACACACACACAGAGACACAGTAACACACGTACACACATTTTCCTACTTGTTTTAAGTGTGTGTGTGTGTGTGTGTGTGTAGGTGGGCGAGCCATCAAGCTGATCATGGAGTACCTCCCTGCTGGCAGTCTGAAGGAGTACCTCCCCAGGAACAAAGCCCAGACGGACCTGAAGACCCTGCTCAGCTACGCCGTCCAAATCTGCCAGGTACTGGACCGTCTGTACTAGGGATGCACGATATGCATTTTTTCCAACCGATACCGATAACCGATGTTTACCCGCTTCTCGTGGCCGATAACCGATATGAGAACAGATATAATTTCACAGTTGATAACCTGTAGTTCATGCACACCTGAAGGTAAGAAAGGCTATGTAGTGAGCAAAGATTGATGATTTAATATTCCATAGTGATCTCACCAAATCTAACTTACATCACTATTGTTAACACAACAAAGAGAACACTTCCAGTGTTTCCTCCAGGAATTTTTACCATGGTGGCGGGTAGTGCTGACTTTAGTAGTGTGATTTTTTCGCGTGCACGCGCATGAAACGCGCACGCACGCTCAAAACAACGACGTCATTTCAGCCAAAACTCGAAAATAAAATGTTTTCCTGTAAATTAAAAACAAGGGTAGTCCGTCCGTCCGTCCCTCTCTGGAATGGAATGGAATGGACTTTATTTGTCATTGCTACAGTACAGGTACCAGACAACGAAATGGTCCATTAAATAAAATGACACGGTTCAAATGTTCACGCCGGCAGTCCGGCTCTCACACATACTGGCAGCGTCCCGGTCTGACTTAGCTCTCGTTTGTGCACGGCTTTCTTTCTTTCCTTCCTTCCTTCCTTCCTTTATGTGAAGTGGCCGGTCCCGGGCACAGCTGCCTCGCATCCGCTCAACGAGCCCGGCGGTTCGGTGCTGCGCTGATTAGCGGATGCGGGACAGCTGTGTGAGCGGATCGCTCCATCTCTCATCTTGATGAAGATGAATGATCTTTATTGTCATTGTAACAGGTACAACGTAATTTAAATGAGGAATCACAAAACAGTTTTGCAAGCGCGTCGCTTCGCGCTTGTGGGTGTGTCTAGCGCTGTGAAGGTCTGAAAAGCGGCCTAAATCTTTTTTTTTTTTTTTTGGTTGAGAAATCTGCATGGTGGCGGAGGAAATTCCATCGTGGCGGACCGCCACGATGAAATGCATGTAGAGGAAACACTGACTTCTGACTCTTCAAATGTTCATTTATTAAAAAAAAGGAAATACATTTCAACATTGTTGAAAATCACATCACACTCGCTAGTCAAGCCAAACTATTGCAATGCATGGATTGGGTGAGTAATCCCCACTGCTACCTAGTTAACTAGAACACTACTTTACATTGTTACCTAGTTAACTAGAACACTACTTTACATTGTTACCTAGTTAACTAGAACACTACTTTACATTGTTACCTAGTTAACTAGAACACTACTTTACATTGTTACCTAGTTAACTAGAACACTACTTTACATTGTTACCTAGTTAACTAGAACACTACTTTACATTGTTACCTAGTTAACTATAACACTACTTTACATTGTTACCTAGTTAACTATAACACTACTTTACATTGTTACCTAGTTAACTAGAACACTACTTTACATTGTTACCTAGTTAACTAGAACACTACTTTACATTGTTACCTAGTTAACTAGAACACTACTTTACATTGTTACCTAGTTAACTAGAACACTACTTTACATTGTTACCTAGTTAACTATAACACTACTTTACATTGTTACCTAGTTAACTAGAACACTACTTTACATTGTTACCTAGTTAACTATAACACTACTTTACATTGTTACCTAGTTAACTATAACACTACTTTACATTGTTACCTAGTTAACTACAACACTTCTTTACATTGTTACCTAGTTAACTAGAACACTACTTTACATTGTTACCTAGTTAACTAGAACACTACTTTACATTGTTACCTAGTTAACTAGAACACTACTTTACATTGTTACCTAGTTAACTAGAACACTACTTTACATTGTTACCTAGTTAACTACAACACTACTTTACATTGTTAGCAGGCTCACAAAACAAGCTGTGTTAGTTGACTAGCGATGTGTCATTCATTTTCAACAACGCTTAGCTCGGGCTTTTATTTTGAAATCGCGAAAACGAAAACAGAAGTCAATGTCGGAATGAGCCTCTCCTTGTTGTTCAGAGAACAGATGCCAAACTACCGACATGTTTGCTGTAATAATATGATTTGGCACTAGAAAGCCATCAGTCAATAGCTCGTCTCATTCACAGAACAGCATGGGTTGCCTGCACTGTTTGATTGCGTATTTTAGAGCAGACTACAGAGATGGTGAACATTAGCACTAGCTAACATTGGCTATCTATTTACCTTAGCTTACCAATTGACTGCATGGCTGTACGCAGGCGCAGCATCATCAGCGCGACAACCGGAACCGGAAATATTTCCGGCTTCATATTATCGGCTCTATATCGGCTAAAATGTAATAAAACCGATAAATATTTAATAACATTAATTTCCCAATATCAGGCCGATAATATCGTACATCCCTAGTCTGTACCCCTAAAACCTTAGAGAACCCCTGATCTGTAACCCCTAAAACCTTAGAGAACCCCTGATCTGTAACCTCTAAAACCTTAGAGAACCCCTGATCTGTAACCCCTGACAGAACAGGGGTCAGTTGCCTAAAAACGTAGCTTGTCAATAACAAACAGCCCACTTGCTTATCCATCGAGTGTTTCGCTTCTTCTGCACAAACTACCTGACTAAAAGCCATTTATTGTAAGGTAGGAGTCGGAGAGACAAGCATGCATGTCTACCATATCATCATGTGTGACTCAGTCGGTAGAGCTAGCAACGCTAAGGTGGTGGGTTCGGACCATACAAAACAAAAACGTATGTACTTGCTGTACCGCAAGTCGCTTTTGGTGAAGGCGCGAAGAGGGAAGACTTCACATGAACAAATACAGAGGGTTCACCACAAGGTGCAAGCCATTCATAAGCCTCACGAATAGAAAGGACTAGGATTAGACTTTGCCAAAAAAACATCCAAAAAAGCCAGCCCAGTTCTGGAACAGCCTTCTTTAGATAGATGAAACTAAGATCAACCTGTACCAGAATGATGGGAAGAAAAAGGTATGGAGAAGGCTTTGAACGGCGCATGATCCGACGCATACCACATCATCTGTAAAGAACGGTGGAGGCAGTGTGATGGTATGGGCATGCATGGCTTCCAATGGCACTGGGTCACTTGTGTTTATTGGTGATGTGACAGAAGACAGAAGCAGACGGATGAATTCTGAAGTGTTTAGGGATATACTGTCTGCTCAGATTCAGACACATTCATCAAAGTTGATTGGATGGCACTTCACAATACAGATGGACAATGACCCAAAACATACTGCGTAAGCATCCCAGGAGTTTTTTACGGCAAAGAAGTGGAATATTCTGCAATGGCAGAGTCAATCACCTGATCTCAACCCGATTGAGCATTCATTTAACTTGCTGAAAACAAAACTAAACCCATGAACAAACAACAACTGAAGACACCTGCAGTAAAGGCCTGGCAAAGCATCACAAAGGAGGAAACCCAGCATTTGGTGATGTCCATGGGTTCCAGACTTCAGGCAGTCATTGCCTGCAAAGGATTATCGCCAAAGTATTAAAAATGAAAATGTTATTCCTGATTATGTTAATTTGTCCAATTACATTTGAGCTCCTGAAAATAGGGGACTGTGTATAAAAAGGGTTACAATTCCTAAACGTTTCATACAATATTTTTGTTCAACCCCTTGAACTAAAGCTGAAAGTCTGCACTTCAATTGCATCGCGATTGTTTCATTTCAAAAACCATTGTGGTGGCATACAGAGCCAAAATTATGGAAATTGTGTCACTGTCCAAATATTTCCGGACCTAACTGTATTGTATGAATGTTGTCAAATACATTTATGAGGAGAAACTCTGACTCGCCAATGTTCCGCCCCCCGCCACCCTCCAGGGGATGGACTATCTGGGTCACCGTAACTACATCCACCGAGACCTGGCGGCCAGGAACGTCCTGGTGGAGAACGACAGCACGGTGAAGATAGGAGACTTCGGCCTGACCAAGAGCATCAAGGACAACGAGGGGTACTACACCGTGAAGGACGACCATGACAGCCCTGTGTTCTGGTGAGAGGATGGGAGGGAGGGAGGATGGGAGGGAGAGATACATACTGTAGGACAGAGGGAGAGAGAGGGCGGGACAGATGCTGGAGGACAGAGTGACGATAGGAGAGAGAGAGAGAGAGAGAGACAGATGCTGTAGAACAGGTGTAGAAGAAGAAAGATGGTCTGTGTGTGTGTGTGTGTGTGTGTGTATGATGATGATGATGGTGATGATGATTGAGGTGTCCCTCTGCCCCCCCCTCCCCTGTATCAGGTATGCTCCAGAGTGTCTGGTCCACTGTAAGTTCTACCGGGCCTCTGACGTCTGGTCCTTCGGTGTGACCATGTACGAGCTGCTCACCTACTGCGAGACTGCCTTCAGCCCCATGTCGGTCAGTACACACACACACACGTACACACACACACACACGATTATACCAATTCTGACACATCTATCGTCAGTTTTATAATGAAAGCATCAATCATTGTAATCATGTAAACCTAATTAACCACACACATTTTTTACATAAACACACGCACACACTAACACACAGTGTACACACAGCCTTCTATCCCCTGATTGGGGCCAGATGGTGCCCGTCTCCATGCCCAGGGTGGCAGATGACTCACTAGGGCCTATGCCCAGTCCTTCCTGTGTGTGTGTGTGTGTGTGTGTGTGTGTGTGTCTGAATGTGTGTGTGCGTGCGCGCGCGTCACCAACCCCATGATCATCCTGCCAACAGACAAACTGACTCAACATGGCCTCCCTCATCTCGTCTCATCTACACAATGAAGACAGGGTGGTGGGGTGTGTGTCTGCCAGGGTTATATAACACGACCACCCGTTGGTTAACCCAGCAGAAGGAACAGGTGGTGCCGCCGTACCGAGGCTTCTGAAACTCAGAGAACCTGACTCACTGTCACCTAACACAATCTTAGAAGGCTTGAAATGATGAACGCAGGGTCAGGGATGTAGGGCCTGGTGAATCACCCCCCGGGACGCACCACGACCTTGGCCACTCCCATCCGATCCCCTGTCAGACATCACAATGTGGGAGGGGGTGAATTCCATCATGCTGCCATGGTGACGCTGACACACACAGTGTCTTTCCCCCCCCTCTTCTCTGTGGCCACAGGTGTTCCTGAAGATGATTGGTCCGACCCACGGCCAGATGACGGTGACCCGGTTGGTGACGGTGTTGGAGGAGGGGCAGAGGTTGCCCCGCCCGGAGAGCTGTCCCGGAGCGGTAAGAGAGGAGAGGAGAGCAGGGGGCCTCGTTTATAAAAATTTACTTGAACGTCATCTTTAACTCGCACGTAAGCACATTTTTCTGAATGGACGTAACCATTATTTATAAAACGGGCTGCGCTTGTTTAAAATTGCGTACGTCTGTCGTACGTACTTCCGTTGATAAATAACAAATATACTTGAAATTGAACGCAGGTGAATGAGCTTTGTATTTACGCCCCTGTGATAGCGGCTGAATTATAGCGTCTGAATTAAGTCAAGTGCTATAAATAGGCTTGATTGAGGTGTTGAGCTGCACCTTTGACGAGTTCACACGATGGTAGACAAACGAAAGAAGAAAAACTTTACCGAGGAGGGGATCGACTGTCTTTTATCAGAAATAGACGCGCGGTCGCAAACGCTCGCCCCCGAATTCCCCCCATCACATCAGGCAGGATGCGTCTGAAGGAGGGCTGGGATATACCCGACCGCCTTTATCACGCCTCAATTTAGAATGATTACACCATACAATAGCCTAATGGCATATAAAGGAAGACTGAAATACAATCATAAACATCAGTTCCCATTAAAACAACATCGTTAATTTTATTACGAGCCACTTTCACTTCGCATGAATTACAGTAGGCATTAATGTGTGCGGCTCACATGCCTGTAATAACTCTGCATAACCAGTAGGTAATGTGCGTACGTCAAGTCAAGACCTGACATAGAGCTACGATCGTTTCCACGGTCAAATTGACTCACGTTGAAATTTTATAAATCACTACTTTGACGTGGTTTTCTACGTGCGTCATGAAATTTGGTCCAAAGTACTTTCTATAAATGAGGCCCCTGGGGAGGGGGGGGATGTCTAGTCAGTCCTCCTCGCAGTGCTTTATATGGATCTCTTAATGGCCCAAGGTAGATCATTTTGCGGGCAGGGGACTTGATTTGTTATGGGGGTAATGTAATTCAAAGAGTGTGTGTGTGTGTGTGTGTGTGCGTGTGCATGTGTGCAGGTGTATGAGCTGATGAGGAAGTGCTGGGAGAGCACGCCGGACAAGAGGATCACCTTCAAGAGCCTCATCGAACACTTCAGCCGCATGCTCGCCAACAACAGCCTGTAGCCAACGGCAACCCAGCCGCCCTGCCCCCTTCCCACCCAGCTGCCTTATCAGAGACAATCACATGGGGGGGGGTCAAGGGTGAAAGATCACAGAAGGAACGCCAGCAGGGGGGACCTGATCTTGAAACCACACATACCAGAATCGGCGCAGCAGACACTTTTTTCCTCGCCACTCGAGTTCTTTTACAGTATATTTTTCGCCTATGTTTTTATTTTTCATAAGAGATATAAGACTTATATAAATGAATGATGACCTATGTACGGACCTTGACCACATAATGTAGCTTTAGACTCCCTTACTGTGATAGAAGGAATGAGTGAGCCAACCAGAGTGACCACTGAGCTGTACATACACACGCGTCTGCAAGCAGCCTCTCTTCACAGGCCGTTCGTCCTTACATTGACATTCTGAGGCGGAGACCCACATAAAATGTGATTGGATCGAACGGGAAAAGACGGAATTCTGTCGAGCCTGAGAAAGCTCCCCCACCCCCCAAACAACGCTGTTGTTTTTTTCTTTTGAACTCGCTTGTGATATCCGATTGGTGCTACGACCGGTCAGTCATTTAATGGTAAACGCCAACAGCCCCGCCCACATCTGACTGCTCTGTAACCGAGCAACGGTTGACAAACTCTTGAGTGTACGGAATGCTCTCGAGTCTGTCGCCCGAAAGGCTGGACTTCTAGTAACATACAGTAACCTGCTATCTATCGCTCAGTTTAACCTCACACTTTTATCCGAGCAGAAGAGTCCTTTTACTGCGTATGCATGGAACCATATTATTGTCATTTCTGATGTTGAGAGAATGACAAAAAAGAGAGCAGTGTTCAGTTGGAGCGCCCCACCATGGACACTTCTGAAATGACACATCTAGTAGATGAGGAGCCATCCCTCTCCCTCCCTGCTGTGTGTGATGACTATAGTAGGAGAGTCTGAGCCATGACAGTTGGTCCCTCCCTGCTACCTCAGCAACCCTGGATGGAACCCTCCACAGCTCTAGAACCGGAATCCAGACCCCTCCACAG
The DNA here is from genome assembly GCF_963989245.1 of Nansenia antarctica. Classification (NCBI taxonomy): domain Eukaryota; kingdom Metazoa; phylum Chordata; class Actinopteri; order Argentiniformes; family Microstomatidae; genus Nansenia; species Nansenia antarctica. The sequence goes on along the minus strand of NC_137674.1, from coordinate 98,382,355 downwards.
CTCTAGAACCGGAACCAGAACCCTCCACAGCTCTAGAACCGGAACCAGAACCCTCCACAGCTCTAGAACCGGAACCAGAACCCTCCACAGCTCGAGAACCGGAATCCAGACCCCTCCACAGCTCCAGAACCGGAATCCAGACCCCTCCACAGCTCCAGAACCGGAATCCAGACCCCTCCACAGCTCTAGAACCGGAACCAGAATCTTCTACAGCACTAGTACCGGAACTAGAACCAGCTACATCTCTAGAACCGGACCCAGAATCTCCCCCCACCGCTCTAGAACCGGAAGAGGAAGTCTCTCCGGTAATCCCTTTCACCGTGCCATCCATGCTCCACGTTCTCTGTAACTGCCCATTTATTTGTGAAAGACTAGAATGTTCCTGTTATTGGGACCTGTGCATGAGATCTATATTGACTGCTTTCCAACCACCTTATTCAACTGTGCACTTTGTACTTATATTTACATTTCTGTTGAGAAATTAAGTGAGAAAGAAAGAGCTACCTGTGATGGACACTTGAGGGCAGTATAGCTTTATCTTACTTCTTTTACACTGACTGTACTTATTTGTTCATCTCACAATTCTTCATAACTTCACAACTCAGCCATCGAATGATGGAAAGTATTGAAGCCATATTTCAGTTTTAGTTTTTATTTGAACATTTTATAATTTTTGTATTCAATATAATGATAGATGGTGTGTGTATGGACGAGAGGTTAATAGATGGGGTGAGCAGAGTAGTTTGACTTGAGGTCAGTGGACCACAGTAACAGAATGATTGGAAAAAACATTGCTATCCATTCTATGATATTAATGTGACCCATCCAAGATGGAAGCGCAATGCAAATAGGGGGGGAAATTAAGGGGACATGTCTGACTAGCAAACCAATGTTGAATTTCTGAATTCGTTAACATTTGGTTAAGGTGAGGGTCAGTTTTAGGTTTTGACTCATCAGGTTGGCAATGGGATGCTGGTCCTGAAAGTCCCTATAGTCCCACAGATGAATATGGAGCTTTGAGGAACATTAGCACTTTGAAAATGATTTGAAGCTGTGTGATGGTTTCTTGACATGCAGTAGTTTGAGATAGCGAACAACATCATACAATTATGGTCAATTCTATTTCTAAGGTTTGAAATAAAATCGTTTCAGTCCTTTTTTTAAATTATAAAACAGTCAGACAAAACCAATGACGAAAAGACAACAAAACAAAGAAACATAATTTTTTTGTTTCAGTCCATTTTTATTTTGGAATGTAAAAGACAATCCTTCTGCTCAAAAAGGAGAAAAACAAATCTATTTTTCAGAGGAATAAGACAAGAAAAGTATGACTGATGGAAAAATGTACATAAATACACAAATATAATAAATAAAATCAATGGTTTTTTGTCTTCTGTGTGTCAAATTTCAAAAAGCGTCAAACGCAATATTAACTATTGAAAACATTTGTTTTCTTCTATGTTACAGCAGTAAATAAGCATGCTAAAATTCCATTGCTTCTAGAAATAGCTTATTCACAGTAAAGCAATATCATCATAGTTGTGATATAAAATATTGCAAAATCTACAGTAGATTTCAGGTCAGAAAAAAATCCACAAACTTTCAAAGAAAACTGTGTACAAAGCAAATAAGCACACCAGATCTATATCTACAGCCATTAAAATGTTCCAATAGGTCATAAAGACTAGCTTCAGTATTGCAAAGCTTTGTGATCCCACACAAACGCACACGCACACACACGTTTCCTATGGTTCAGTACCATACTGTCGGTTCCTACTGGCTATATAGTAGCGACACTGTTGTGTCACGGCTATGAACTGTAACATGGGGGGACGGGTCTGACGACAAGTACCTTGTTTCACACTCAATATGAACAAGTACACCTGGGTTGGCAACATGCAGAGATAGGCACAACAGAGGGGAAACCCCAGCCCCTAGCCCCCCCCACCCTAACCCCTTTCCTCCTCTGGATTATACACACTCTGGCCCTTCTGACCAAACCCCCCTTGAAGGGTCATGACCTCTCTATAGGCCAGAGGAACACTCACACTAGGAGAGGGACAGACGGATAGAAAGTGAGAGGTCTGGTGGAGGTAAGGAGTAGGGTTGTCGAACTGTACCGTATTGGCCGGGATGTTACGTATTTTGGGCTGGACCTCCGGGACCTCCCATGTCCCGTATTATTAATCCAATCACAGGCGTACGTATAGCGTAAACGTGCCAACTGCAAACCCCCGGTCCCCAAGCAGTGGCACACCATATCGTGCCCCGTATTTGGTAGTGCGAAAGTTGGCAAACCTAGTAAGGAGTGATGTGGTCACCCATGTGATCATCCTGCGAGAACACCACCATCTCGCTCTGACCGAAGCCCTGGGTTCAAATACCTATCTATCTGTGTATCTGTGCTCGACTGGGTTTTCCTGGTGCAGACAGATGAACCAATGGAATTAGTCCCAAAAGTGCTAACCCTGCCCATCTGTCACCACAAGGCAGGCTCAAGCTCTAAAGGGGGGGGGGTGGAATCAAACTAGAATGAGAGGGCCAATACATACAGGCAGGCTGAACTAGCAGCTGGAGCTGTTTTTCTCTCTGTCCCTTTATTCCTCTTTTCTCTCTTTCTCTCCCTCCCTCCCTCTCTCCTCTCCCTTCATACCACAGCCTACCTGCCAACAGCACAAACAGCATGGATTAGAGTAAATACCCATAGACCCTACGGAACTGTTGTAGGCCATGGGGGAAAGTCACCAGGTCAAACTTTCTCACTCCGACTCTCTCTCACACACACACACACACACACACAGAGCTCTGCGTCGCACTGTGGCACACGCGGCAATGGCTTTAGAGTGGGCGAGACTGTAGAGAAAAGGCTAATACAATCACCGGAACACGATTAAAACAACACACACTGGCTTAAAGTGCCTGAATTACACGGCAGGGCAGACGTACTGTAGAACAGTAGAACAGTACCACCCTGCCTCTGGTAGTCACCGCTGCTGAGAGGACAGAGAGGCCCCCCCCACCCCCTCAGTCGTACTCCCCCTCCCCCCGTCCTGTTACACCCTTCTCTCTACGAGCATTGCCTTTTAAAGAGCTATCAGGCCGGCCGTACCAAGACCAGCTGGCAATTCACACAGACAGTAAACAAATACAAGGGAAAACAAAAAAAAGAATAGGCTTTTCGCCAGGCAAAATAGGTTGTTTTAAAAAAAAAAAAAGTTTTTAAATATGTTACACTCAAATGTTCATATTATAACCATTGAGAGATGCTTCGCTCCGTCCAGAGCATGATACATGACACCAAGAAAGAAACACATCAGCATTTTGTGGAAACTAAAGTCATATGACACGGGAGAAAGCAGCGTCTTCAATTCACAGACAGAGAGAGAGAGAGAGGGTCAGGAAAATTGAGAGGGGAATACATGAAAAGAGGTAAAGAAAGAGACTGATTGAAGTAGTGGATGGAGAGCAGTAATGCCCTGATTTACCCTCATGTTGGCATTGTAATGGCAGAGTTGTGGTTATTGCCTGGGTGCCAGGCAGAAGGCCTTCGCCCGCTGCTGAAGCCCTCACCCTGGTGCCCTCTGGGCTGGGGGGGGTTACAGAATAACACCCACCACCAAAACCTCAGAGACCACCACAGCTGGGCTCTACTCAAATCCAATTGCTGAACTGCAATTCAATTCACATATTTAAAAATCCATGATTTATTTCCCATCATTTTTTTTAATGTAGACTTGTTAAATTGTGAGTAGAAATGGAATTGAGCCCATATCTTAAATAGAAATGGAATTGAGCCCATTGGCTTTGGAGCCCATGTCTCTGAGTTCAGTCAACATGATTATCATTCCTCCACACCTCTTCTTTTTTCTTTTTTTCCCCTTCTTTTTCCCTTGTTCATTTCTTATTGGCAGTTTATGGAGCTTTTAAAGCCTTGGGTCGGAGTCTCTCCGCAGCTCTTCCCGGGATAGTCCACCGCTCCAGAAACACAGCAGAGCGCGGGGAGGGGAGGAGCCTCGGGGGTCACAGCAGGGGTTAACCCATGGCCTTCTGGGAGCTCCTGTGTATCTTATTGCGTTTAGCGACTTGA
>NC_137674.1:98370768-98373268 GCF_963989245.1 Nansenia antarctica | reverse complement strand
CCACACAGAGAAATACAGGGTTAAAGACTGAGAAATGAGATGTGGCATTTCATGTTGTATAGTAAATATAAAGACCCAATAAAGAATGTTTTGTGGACGTGTGTGTGTGTGTGTGTGTGTGTGTGTGTGTGCATGTCTGTGTGTGTGTGTGTGTGTGTGCGTGTGTGTGTGTGTGTGTGTGTGTGTGTGTATGTGTGTGTGTACTCTACCTTGCAGAACCATGCCTGGCAACACACTAGCGAGGTTCAGGTACGGGTTGGATGGTAGTTTCATCTCCTTGGGAGGCTCACCCAGGAGAGAGGTGTGACTGATGCTGAGAGCCTGGAGCACAGGAGAGAGATTACACTGTACCATTTATCATATCAGCGCACGCGCACACACACACACACGCGCACGCGCACGCGCACGCACACGCACACGCACCCGCACACGCACACGCACAGGCACAGGCACAGGCACGCGCACGCGCACACGCACACACACACACACACACACACACACACACACACACACACACACACCATCATCATCATCAAAGCTTACATGAACACACTCAGCATAAATCTAGTTAGTTCCCAGTACAGGCAGATGTAGTATATGCACATTAGTTTTTCTTTTAAAAGGAGTATTTAGAGGAGCACACCAGTTTGAGGTGAAGAACCGGCCACTCAATACAGCTGCCTTCCACTCCTCTGCAGCGGTCTCAAATCAAGCGTGTGTCAAGCCAGGGGAGGCTGGTGGAGGTAGAAATCGGAGGACGGGGCTCATTGTAATGCATGGAACGGAATGAGGAATGGTAAGCAAAATACTTTCATCCTCTGATTTCTGCCTCCACCAACCTCCCCTGGCTCAACACACGCTTGATTTGGTGTATGGTAGGATTTGAGCGGGAGTTGTCCGTGTGTGTGTGTGTGTGTCTGTGAGAGAGTTGTCCGTGTGTGTGTGTGTGTCTACTCTACTCCAGTACAGGTACAGCAGCAGGTGCCACAGTGGGCCAGTGGAGTGTGATCCCTGTTAATTAGCGTGTCCCAGCAGAGAGCTGGCCTCCCCCCCAGCCTGGCCCCCCCCAGCCTGCCCCCCCGCCCCCAGCCTGGCCTCCCCCAGCCTGGCCCCCCCCAGCCTGGCCCCCCCCAGCCTGGCCCCCCCCAGCCTGGCCCCGGGCTCCCCTGACAGCCTCTCCTGAGCTGAGCCCAGCCCAGGGACTGAACCATGACGACAGTCAGGCCAGCCATTACACACACCAGCACTACTGCACTCATCATCTCACAGGTGGACGGGTGCAATCAAGAGAGACGTGTGTGTGTGTGTGTGTGTGTGTGTGTGTGTGTGTGTGTGTGCTTGGCCAGAGATTCGGAGGGCAGGAAGTCCCCAGGCCATAGAACACTAGTTATAAACAAATCAGTTATAAAGTGTCAGCAGTCAGGGAGAGACGGTACGGAGAGGGAGAGAGAGAGAGAGAGAGAGAGAGAGAGAGAGAGAGAGAGAGAGAGAGAGAGAGAGAGAGAGAGAGAGAGGGCCAGAGAACCTCAGGGCCATACTCTCTTTCTCTCTCTCTTTCTGTGTTCACTGCATCTGAAGAGGTTATGGACAAGGAGAGAGCGGGGAGGAGTAAGAGAGAGTGAGAGTGAGAGAGAGAGAGAGAGAGAAATAAAGACACAGCAAGAGAGAGACACAGCAAGTGAGTCATATAAAAAAAATAAAAAAAAATAAAGACAGAAAGATGGAGACACGTAGGGAAGTGCCAACGAGTGCCAGGGTGGATGGCTGAGAGCCGGGAGAGGAAACCAGCGAGAGGATCATGTGACAGTTCAGTTGATATATACACCGTTTTTCTGCATTTATCTGGACTGTACTGCACTGTGCTCCCTCCATGCTCACCTCCGAGCTGCAGTGGAGGCCTGGCTGGAGGCCCGCGTGGACTTTGAGTGGTGGCGGGGGGCCCAGGTGGGGGTTGCCCATGCCCAGAGAGTAGCCGTGTCCCTGGGCCTGAGTGTTCACCGTGGTCCCAGGAGGCGCCGGCTGCCTGTCAGGGGCTGTAGTGGAGACACAGGCCCCATTCTGGTGCTCCCCCCCCAGGTGGGCCCGCGCCTGGAGGTAGGGCAACATGCCCGCTGCCGACACCGCCGCCTGGCTGGACGCCTGCAGGGACTCCTGCCCAAGCTCTGTGGAGAGGGAGAGAGAGGGAGGAGAGAGGGAGAGAGGGAGAGGTGAGGGAGAGGGAGGAGAGAGGGAGAGGGAGGGAGGAGAGAGGGAGAGGGCGGAGAGGCAGGAGTGAGGGAGGAGAGAGGTAGAGGGAGAGGTAAGAGAGAGGGAGGAGAGAGGGAGAGGGAGGGAGAGGGCAGAGAGGGAGGAGTGAGGGAGGAGAGAGGTAGAGGGAGAGGTAAGAGAGAGGGAGGAGAGAGGGAGAGGGAGGGCGGAGAGAGGTAGAGAGAGGAGAGAGGGAGAGAGGGGCTGGATGTGAATTTCCCAGTATCAACCATTCTTAATGCATCCACAATGC
>NC_137674.1:98365768-98368268 GCF_963989245.1 Nansenia antarctica | reverse complement strand
ACTTGCATGACATTTTAACCATTTAGCAGACGCTTTTATTCAAAGCGACTTAGCGAGTTAGAGATTACAGGGACAGTCTCTCTGGAGTCACTTATGGCTTTACTCAAGGTCACACTAGTGGTGGTGTACCCAGGTGGGATTTGAACTCCTGACCTTCTGATCACCAGTCCAACTCACTATCCACTAGAACAACAACTACCCCCGGACTGGATGGAGACCTTCTCTGAGGATGACTGGAACATTAATTCTGGTTGGCTTATGATCAGATTTAATTACAAAAAAGCTCCAGAAAATGAGGGCACTTTAAAGACTATGAATTCAAATGTCATAGGCTTCTACAGCTTGACACTATAGTGTCGGATAAATAGGATAAGTTGGATAAATAATCATGTAGTTCCTACACCAAGGTCATGGTCACATCAGCAATTGTCCACTGTTATTCAAGGACTGTGTGTGAGTGTGTGTGTGTGTGTGTGTGTGTGTGTGTGTGTGTGTGTGTGAGTGTGTGTGTGTGCACGTGCAAGAGTGTGTGTGTGAGTGTATGTGTTGGTGTGTGTGAGTGTGTGTGTGTGCGTGTGTGTGTATGTGTGTGTGTGTGTGTGTGTGTGTGTGTGTGTGCACGTGCAAGAGTGTGTGCGTGAGTGTATGTGTTGGTGTGTGTGAGTGTGTGTGTGTGTGTGTGTGTGTGTGCCTCTCACCTCCTCGTTTCCCTATGTGGTAGGGCCTCATGAGGACCTGTAGTGCTGCAGGGTTGGTCATGCTGTTGAGGAGCTGGGCCAGGCTGGGCTCCGGCAGCAGCCCCTTCTTATTACTCAACATCTGACACACACACACACACACACACACACACACACACACACAGGGACACAGACACAGTTAAAGCCTTCCGGTAGGTATGGCCTATAAATATAAAAAATAAGTTCCCTGTAAGTGAGGTTGGTTGTGTGAGAGCAGTGTAGCCTAGTGATGGTGCAGTGTGTAGTGATGGTGTAGTGATGGTGTAGTGTGTAGTGATGGTGTAGTGTGTAGTGATGGTGTAGTAGTGTAGTGATGGTGTAGTGTGTAGTGATGGTATTAGTGGTGGTGTAGTGTGTAGTGATAGTATTAGTGGTGGTGTAGTGTGTAGTGATGGTATTAGTGGTGGTGTAGTGTGTAGTGATGGTATTAGTGGTGGTGTAGTGTGTAGTGATAGTATTAGTGGTGGTGTAGTGATGGTATTAGTGGTGGTGCAGTGTGTAGTGATGGTATTAGTGGTGGTGTAGTGTGTAGTGATGGTATTAGTGGTGGTGCAGTGTGTAGTGATAGTATTAGTGGTGGTGTAGTGTGTAGTGATAGTATTAGTGGTGGTGTAGTGTGTAGTGATAGTATTAGTGGTGGTGTAGTGTGTAGTGATAGTATTAGTGGTGGTGCAGTGTGTAGTGATAGTATTAGTGGTGGTGTAGTGTGTAGTGATGGTATTAGTGGTGGTGTAGTGTGTAGTGATAGTATTAGTGGTGGTGTAGTGTGTAGTGATAGTATTAGTGGTGGTGTAGTGTGTAGTGATAGTATTAGTGGTGGTGTAGTGTGTAGTGATAGTATTAGTGGTGGTGCAGTGTGTAGTGATGGTATTAGTGGTGGTGTAGTGTGTAGTGATAGTATTAGTGGTGGTGTAGTGTGTAGTGATGGTATTAGTGGTGGTGTAGTGTGTAGTGATGGTATTAGTGGTGGTGTAGTGTGTAGTGATAGTATTAGTGGTGGTGTAGTGTGTAGTGATGGTATTAGTGGTGGTGTAGTGTGTAGTGATAGTATTAGTGGTGGTGTAGTGTGTAGTGATAGTATTAGTGGTGGTGTAGTGTGTAGTGATAGTATTAGTGGTGGTGCAGTGTGTAGTGATGGTATTTGTGGTGGTGTAGTGTATAGTGATAGTATTAGTGGTGGTGTAGTGTATAGTGATAGTATTAGTGGTGGCGTAGTGTGTAGTGATGGTATTAGTGGTGGTGTAGTGTGTAGTGATGGTATTAGTGGTGGTGTAGTGTGTAGTGATGGTATTAGTGGTGGCGTAGTGTGTAGTGATGGTATTAGTGGTGGTGTAGTGTGTAGTGATGGTATTAGTGGTGGCGTAGTGTGTAGTGATAGTATTAGTGGTGGTGTAGTGTGTAGTGATGGTATTAGTGGTGGTGCAGTGTGTAGTGATGGTATTAGTGGTGGTGTAGTGTGTAGTGATGGTATTAGTGGTGGCGTAGTGTATAGTGATGGTATTAGTGGTGGTGCAGTGTGTAGTGATGGTATTAGTGGTGGTGTAGTGTGTAGTGATGGTATTAGTGGTGGCGTAGTGTATAGTGATGGTATTAGTGGTGGTGTAGTGTGTAGTGATAGTATTAGTGGTGGCGTAGTGTGTAGTGATGGTATTAGTGGTGGCGTAGTGTGTAGTGATGGTATTAATGGTGGTGTAGTGTGTAGTGATGGTATTAGTGGTGGTGTAGTGTGTAGTGATGGTATTAGTGGTGGTGTAGTGTGTAGT
>NC_137674.1:98362953-98365568 GCF_963989245.1 Nansenia antarctica | reverse complement strand
ATGTACTTTTAGTCTAGATCCCACATCTGGAATGTGTCTCTGGTCTGGTCTGGTCTGGTCTGAACACACTGACTGACTGACCGGGTCACCAGTGTTCAGTACCTCAGCGCTGAGACGAGGCGGGCCGAGCCGGAGGAGTGTCTGCCCCGCGCCCCCGAGAAGGGGGGTGAGAGTGTGTCTGTACAAATAGCTATAAATCATTTAACGAGACACAGGTTTTCAGCTCAAGTGTCCCCGGTCTGCTCCTCTTCCACGCACCTCAGCCTCCCGTGTCCTAATCTGGCCCTTTCAGGGGGGGTGGGGGAGTGCTGCTGTCTCCCTCTCCCTCCTCTCCCTCCTCTCCCTCCTCTCCCTCCGCTCCCTCCTCTCCCTCCTCTCCCTCCTCTTCCTCCTCTCCCTGAAAAACACCATCCAGTCGCTCCCATGTCTAATGTTAGCCTGCGGGGCTTTTCTTGTTCTGCGACTCACGTAATAGTAGTGGTTCCATTGGTCGGCGGCGTGCGTGCTCTGGGTGTGTGTCGGCGGCGGCGCTGGGCGGGGGGACGTGAGGCGCCCCCATGAAGCCTGGCATCATGGGCAGGGCACCGTAGGCTGGCATGACGGCCGCGGGCATCACGGGGGGGGGGCCGCCGTTACTGACGTGCAGAGAGACCCCACCTCCTGTCAGAGAGTAGAGAGAGAGAAGGAAACACACACACACACACACACGGTTAGTACAGCATATACAGTAGAGCAGCGGTTCCCAACCTTTTAGGACTCACGGCCCACTTTACAGATAATACATATTATGTCCAGTATTCGCGGCCCACTTTTTTTTTACGCGTGCACGCGCATGAAACGCGCACAAGCGCTCAAAACAACGACGTCATTTAACCAAAAACTAGAGTGAGCGTGGCAAACATTTTTTAAATAAATAGCGGTTAAACCATTAAAGCCGAGCGGCGATGTTTTATATAGCGGGTGATCAAATACCAAGATCGTAAATGTTGTATGTGTTCAATATTTACGACCAAACATCCTTATGTGTGTGGGCAACTCCCGACTCCCGACTAGGGTTGCCAGATGGGCTCGGGTTTTTTTTGGTGGAATTAGCGGTTTTAGACTGTGGTTAGGGTGGAAAGTGTCGATCCCATCTGGCAACCCTGTTCGCGAGTCCGGGATGGAATGTAGCCAATCAAGAAGCGAGCTGACTTCTTCTTTTCGGATGGAAATATCGGCGCACACCACACACAATACGACCAAGGCTGTTCAATCCAAGATGTTTTATCTTTTTTAAAATAAAACGTTTTTGTAACAAAAATCAATTTTTTTGCCCATGATTTGGCGGCCCACTTGCAGTACTCTCGGCCCATAGGTTGGGAACCGCTGCAGTAGAGGAACAACCAGGAGCTAATATACACCAGCCTCCTCTTACAGAGAGAATAACACAGACAGACACAGACACAGACACACACACACAGACACAGACACACACACAGACACAGACACAGACACACACACACACACACACACACACACACACACACACACACACACACACACACACAGACACAGACACAGACACACACACACACACACACACACAGAGACACAGACACAGACACACAGACACAGACACAGACACACACACACACACACACACACACACACACACACACACACACCCCTTCAGTTAAAGGACACCTGCTCTGGTGCGGAGTGATAGACTGTCTCAACAGGATATCCATGTCATGATAATGTCATGCACTCCAAATAAACACCCCGGCATGTAAATAAACAGGCCTTCCCCGCAGTGTGTGTGTGTGTGTGTGTGTGAGTGTGTGTGTGTGTGTGTGTGTGTGTGTGTGTGTGAGTGTGTGTGTGTGTGTGTGTGTGTGTGTGTGTGTGTGTGAGTGTGTGTGTGTGAGTGTGTGTGTGTGTGTGAGTGTGTGTGTGTGTGAGTGTGTGTGTGTGTGTGTGTGTGTGTGTGTGTGCAGGGATGGATTTCACACAGGAAGGGGAGTGTGAGGGGGGTCACCATAAACACCATATACACACGACATTAATGGGACATACTATACATTTGGGGCAGGGGTCATATACAGTAGGGGAAGGGGAAGGATGTGTGTGTGTGTGTGTGTGTGTGTGTGTGTGTCTGTGTCTGTGTGTGTGTGTGTGTGTCTGTCTGTGTCTGTGTGTCTGTGTCTGTGTCTGTGTCTGTCTCTGTGTGTGTGTGTGTGTGTGTGTGTGTGTGTGTGTGTGTGTGTGTGTGTGTGTGTGTGCGTGTGTGCGTGTGTGTGTGTGTGTGTGTGTGTGTGTGTGTGTGTGTGTGTGTGTGTGCGTGCGTGCGTGTGTGCGTGTGTGTGTGTGTGTGTGTGTGTGTGTATGTGTGGTCCAGTACTATACCTTGCTGGGGTCTCTGTGTGGGTATGCCTGAGCCGCTGGCTGGGTCATGGGAGGCTGAGAATAGTACTGACTGACAGCCTGCATGTAGGAGCTGTAATCCCCATAGGAGGAGACTGCTGCTGGAGCCTGAAACACAAGATGGATACGTTACACACACACACACACACACCCACACACACATACATACATACATATACACACATACATACATAGAAACACACACACACACA
>NC_137674.1:98337953-98355453 GCF_963989245.1 Nansenia antarctica | reverse complement strand
AGTTAAAGCCTTCCGGTAGGTATGGCCTATAAATATAAAAAACAAGTTCCCTGTAAGTGAGGTTGGTTGTGTGAGAGCAGTGTAGCCTAGTGATGGTGCAGTGTGTAGTGATGGTGTAGTGTGTAGTGATGGTGTAGTGTGTAGTGATGGTGTAGTGTGTAGTGATGGTGTAGTGATGGTGTAGTGTGTAGTGTGTAGTGATGGTGTAGTGATGGTGTAGTGTGTAGTGTGTAGTGATGGTGTAGTGATGGTGTAGTGTGTAGTGATGGTGTAGTGTGTAGTGATGGTGTAGTGATGGTGTAGTGTGTAGTGATGGTGTAGTGTGTAGTGATGGTGTAGTAGTGTGTAGTGATGGTGTAGTGTGTAGTGATGGTGTAGTGTGTAGTGATGGTGTAGTGTGTAGTGATGGTGTAGTAGTAAGTAGTGATGGTGTAGTGTGTAGTGATGGTGTAGTGTGTAGTGATGGTGTAGTGTGTAGTGATGGTGTAGTAGTGTGTAGTGATGGTGTAGTGTGTAGTGATGGTGTAGTAGTGTGTAGTGATGGTGTAGTGTGTAGTGATGGTGTAGTGTGTAGTGATGGTGTAGTAGTGTGTAGTGATGGTGTAGTGTGTAGTGATGGTGTAGTAGTGTGTAGTGATGGTGTAGTGTGTAGTTATGGTGTAGTGTGTAGTGATGGTGTAGTGTGTAGTGATGGTGTAAATATGGTGTAATGTGTAGTGATGGTATTAGTGGTGGTGTAGTGTGTAGTGATGGTATTAGTGGTGGTGTAGTGTGTAGTGATGGTATTAGTGGTGGCGTAGTGTGTAGTGATAGTATTAGTGGTGGTGTAGTGTGTAGTGATAGTATTAGTGGTGGTGTAGTGTGTAGTGATGGTATTAGAGGTGGTGTAGTGTATAGTGATGGTATTAGTGGTGGTGTAGTGTGTAGTGATGGTATTAGTGGTGGTGTAGTGTGTAGTGATGGTATTAGTGGTGGTGTAGTGTGTAGTGATGGTATTAGTGGTGGTGTAGTGTATAGTGATGGTATTAGTGGTGGTGTAGTGTGTAGTGATGGTATTAGTGGTGGTGTAGTGTGTAGTGATGGTATTAGTGGTGGTGTAGTGTGTAGTGATGGTATTAGTGGTGGTGTAGTGTATAGTGATGGTATTAGTGGTGGTGTAGTGTGTAGTGATAGTATTAGTGGTGGTGTAGTGTGTAGTGATAGTATTAGTGGTGGTGTAGTGTGTAGTGATAGTATTAGTGGTGGTGTAGTGTGTAGTGATAGTATTAGTGGTGGTGTAGTGTGTAGTGATAGTATTAGTGGTGGTGTAGTGTGTAGTGATAGTATTAGTGGTGGTGTAGTGTGTAGTGATAGTATTAGTGGTGGTGTAGTGTGTAGTGATAGTATTAGTGGTGGTGTAGTGTGTAGTGATGGTATTAGTGGTGGTGTAGTGTGTAGTGATAGTATTAGTGGTGGTGTAGTGTGTAGTGATGGTATTAGTGGTGGTGTAGTGTGTAGTGATGGTATTAGTGGTGGTGTAGTGTGTAGTGATGGTATTAGTGGTGGTGTAGTGTATAGTGATGGTATTAGTGGTGGTGTAGTGTATAGTGATGATATTAGTGGTGGTGTAGTGTGTAGTGATGGTATTAGTGGTGGTGTAGTGTGTAGTGATAGTATTAGTGGTGGTGTAGTGTGTAGTGATAGTATTAGTGGTGGTGTAGTGTGTAGTGATGGTATTAGTGGTGGTGTAGTGTATAGTGATAGTATTAGTGGTGGTGTAGTGTGTAGTGATAGTATTAGTGGTGGTGTAGTGTGTAGTGATGGTATTAGTGGTGGTGTAGTGTGTAGCAGGGTTTCCGTTAACCGGTAATTACCGGTCTTTGTCCGGTAAAATTTGTTGAAGTCCGACAAATTGAAAACTCGTCGGACATAAATGTCCGGTGAAAATAATTCCCTCTAAGCACAATTTGAATACAATTCGCTAAAGTTCACATTCTGATTCCTTCTATTTTAAAAAAGACGAATATATAGGCTATGTATTTATTTTATTATGATATGATTTGACACCGGCATGATGATGACTCCTAATGTGTAGGCTGCCTATGCGAAACAGCGGTTGTTTCCGGTGTGCGCTATAACTCGTGCACAATCGAGTCGAGGCAGAGAGGAGGATAGCGATGTTTCTCTCTGTGATAGTGTGAGTATGCAAGCCTTTTCTGAAAGGGATGAGAACCCGATTGTTTCAGCTTCTCCCAGGGAGAAAGTGGTAGAGTTACCATCCTCCCCGAGTCCTACCATACCATCCGCTGACAGCCTATCTCTGCCTGTAACCGGCGAGCGATTGCGTGTCGCTCAAGTAGCTGATCAGTCATTAAACAAATGTTTTTTACATGCAGCTAGTGAGGAATCTGAAATAGGGGGCAACGTAGTTTATTTCCTTAACGATGGGATATTAATGCGTAAATGGTCTCCTCCTAATGCAAATGGTTGTGAGTGGAATACTGTAAAACAAGTGGTTGTGCCTGTGGGTTATAGACAACAGGTGTTATCTGTAGCACATGAGAGCCAGTGGTCAGGACATTTAGGTATAACTAAAACCTATCAGCTGATATTGAAACATTTCTTTTGGCCCGGACTGAAGGCGGATGTTGCCAAGCACTGCCGCTGTTGCCATACTTGTCAGATGGCGGGTAAGCCTAATCAATCCATTCCACCCGCACCATTGCATCCCATTCCTGCTATAGGGGAGCCATTTGAACGTGTAATAATTGATTGTGTTGGACCTTTGCCTAGGACTAAAAGTGGAAGTCAGTATTTGCTCACTATTATGTGCGCTGCTACTCGTTTTCCCGAAGCTGTTCCGTTGCGTAACATATCAGCCAGCTCAGTGGTGAAAGCTTTAACAACGTTTTTTTCCACATTCGGTCTTCCTCTTGTTATACAATCTGACCAGGGCACTAACTTTCAGTCTAAGCTTTTCAAACAAGCCCTAAGAACGTTAGGGGTACGATGTCACGCCAGAAGCCTACATGCTTGCACTGTTCAATAAAATGTTATACATCTAGACATTGTGGTATTTCTTTATATACGTATCCCAGCCTGCCTATTGTTTCTCAATAAACAGTTATGTTCTCCTCATTGTCATACTCCCGAGTCCGATTAAGTATAATTTGACAGGCAGCTAAACTAAATGCCTTCCCAACCAGCGAGACCTGGTTATAGAAATGACGTTGTTTTATTGATTAAAAAAAAGGGTGAAACTGGAAAGAGAAAATAGAAAACTCACATTAATCTCAAACAATTTAACAAACTTCAGTTAACGTAATGTGGAGTCCGTTCATTGATCGATGCTGTCTGTTCAGTTCCCAGTGAGGCGCCCGTTCAGCGCTGTACATAATGGCATAGCGCGCATGCGAATCATGTTATATTATTATATATTATATAGCTCGCATCTAATCGTATCGGATGAGAAATAGACATTAAATGGCATATATAGGCCGCTACACAACAGTAATCACCGCGACAAACAGCTACCGGTATATTAGATTTTGGGGGGAATTTATTTATTTATTTTTATTTATTATATTTTAATATGATGACCGGAATATATCACGTTTGTCCGGTAAATCGAAATCTTCCCGGACACGATGTCCGGCGGCAATTTTTTCTAACGGAAACCCTGGTGTGTAGTGATGGTATTAGTGGTGGTGTAGTGTGTAGTGATGGTATTAGTGGTGGCGTAGTGTGTAGTGATGGTATTAGTGGTGGTGCAGTGTGTAGTGATGGTATTAGTGGTGGTGCAGTGTGTAGTGATGGTATTAGTGGTGGTGTAGTGTGTACTGATGGTGGCAGTGACATTGTAGTACAGGCGTCATGTGCTCTAGGACGGAGGGTGAGGGAAAGTAGTCCAGTAGGACAAGGTTCGGCGTGGATGTCTCTGATCTCCTCATTAAGGCTGCTATGCTCGACAACACCACACACCTGTTTACAACGGGAGCCCCATCTGCTACCGGACCCCCGAGGGGGGAAGGGAGGGGGGGGGGCGTGTAAGAGGAAGAGAGTGACACTGAGAGAGAGACTGTGTGTGAAAGAGAGAGAGGGAGAGGGAGAGAGAGAGAGAGAGAGGGAGAGAGAGAGAGAGGGAGAGAGATAGAGGGAAGGAGAAACACACACACACACACACACAGAGAAACACACAGACAGTGACACAAGAGACAGACAGACAGACAGACAGACAGACAGACAGAGAGAGAGAGAGAGAGAGAGAGAGAGAGAGAGAGAGAGAGAGAGAGAGAGAGAGAGAGAGAGAGAGAGAGAGAGAGAGATTCGAGGTCTGCTTGTTGGATATGGTGGAGGAGGTCTCTTCATCCCACTGGGGTTGTTGGGGTGGGTGGTGTACTGGTGGAGCGCTCTCTCCATATGTTAGTATTGTGGAGCTTCGGGGGGCTAGCGTGGGATAGGGGTTGGCAGGCACCGTAGGCGGGGGGTGGAGTGGGGTTGGGTATTTAATGCTCACTCAATAGACCACATTCTCAGCCTGGGGGGTAAAGCAGACAAACACACCATCAGCCTGACCTGCAAACACACACACACCAGCTGACGTACAACGCGCACGCACAGCAGGCTTTATTTAATTGTCTTTTTATTCCAATCTCTTACTCTCTCTACACATCGAAGCACTGTGATCGTATGGAGCTCGTGGTCAGAGCAGAAAGCCCCTCCCTGTCACTGCTAACCTACAGGGTTGGGATCACAGTACTAGCACAGCGCTAGCTAGCCCGCACAGACACAGCTTAGAGAGGACACGTTCACAACAACAACAACACGGACAGGATATTGCTGAAGTGAAGCGAGTCTCCTGTTACAGTATACTAGAGCAAGAGTGTGTATTACCTCCTGTGATGGAGTGTGTTATAGCCTGTCACCGCGAGAGAGAGAGGGAGGGAGAGAAAGAGAGAGAGAGAGATTAAATAAATAAATTAAGAGTGTGTGTATGTGTATTGGTTGCTGGTAGGGGTGTATCGAGCGAGGCGCATTTGTCATGGCTGACAGGCATTCGTTCAGGAGGAGAAGACGAGGATCTGTCCCTGAGAGAATGTCAGTGTGCATCAGTGTGTTTGGTGGGCTGCTGCTGGCTCCCCCGAGTCACTGAGAGCCAGACTCCCACGCAATCACACCACGGAGAGGGGGAGAGAGAGGGAGAGAAGGGATAGGGAAGGAACGGTAAAGAAAAGAGGCGGGGGTCCATCTGGTCCTCCTGCGTTCACACTCAGTTTCACAAACTGAAGCGATGAGAGGGGGTCCGTCTGAGAAGAGTGGCTCTTTTTTTTATTCAACATGCACTCGCACTGTCCTCAACCGGCGCAGCGCCCATGACTCAGAAAATACTCAAATACACACTCTCACACAAGAAATACTCACTCTCTTAAATATACTCTCTCCCCTAATATAAAACTCACTCTATAACTCACTGACTTAAATATACTCACTCTATGAGAAATACTCTTAAAGCTGTGTTGTCTCTCTAGCAGTATTCCACTATCTAGTACAGTCATAGCCCAAAATATCGTTAATATTGCTAATGTTTTTTTCTCCACTTTTTTGTGTTGTTCCAATGCAAACAAAAGAAATAAACATGTGAATACCAAAGCATTTGCAATTGCAAAAATGTTCTGGGAGAAGTGGTGCATTATCTGACAGAAGTGCTGGGGTGCCAATGTTTTTGTCCATGACTGTATCTCTAATATCTCTAATATCTCTAGGCCATGATCACTCTAGTACGGGGCTCTATGCTCGAGACTTCAGAAACAAAAGTCTCATAGGGCTGCATGCGTGGGTGTGCAGGCGCGTGTGTGTGTGTGTAAGTGTAAGTGTAAGTGTAAGTGTGTGCCCGAGTGTCAGATTGGGTTGAGGGGCTGCGAGCGTGGTTTTATTTCTGTCAGAGGTAAACACAGGAGTGGGTTCATCGTGAGGCAGGCCTGATCTAGAGGACTATAATCATACTGCCACGGCAGCTGCTCTACAGGAGGGGCAGGCTGGAATCCATTTATTCATATACGCAGGCGAGTGTGTATCCATGCATGTCGTACAGTACTGTGTAGGTTTGCATTTATCTGTGAATGTGAATGTATGTACAGTATCCTGAGACTCGCTGGGGGGTGATGTGGTGTGGATCGGGTGTGTGTGTGTGTGTGTGTGTGTGTGTGTGTGTGTGTCGTAACTCACCACGCCCTGAGCAGCGATGAGAGCAGCCAGCGTGCTCCTTCCTGAGGTGCCGGGCGTGCAGAGGGACAACCGGATCTCCTGTCCTCCGACCAGCAATCTGTCCATCTCCATCAGGACCGCCTCCGCCTGCTCAGCACTCTCGTACTCCACCACGCCGAAGCCCCTCACAGGACTTCCTTCATCTGTCGCCAGCTGAAACACACAGACCACACACACTTTGTCTTAAAGGACAGGACAACAAAAACAAACTGTCTACAGTCCCAGCGTGTGCGGTGCGTTATCTGACAGAAGTGACATAGGGCTCTATGCTCTCGACTTCAGGAACAAAAGTCTCATAGGGCTGCATGCGTGTGTGTGTGTGTGTGTGTGTGTGTGTGTTAGCATGTGTGTGTGTTTGTGTGTGTGTGTGTGTGCGTGCGACGGCGTGCGTGCGTGCGTGTACACTCTCAAGGTGAACTCTCATGTCCAATTCTGCTGCTGCACATTCCCAGATGTGTCAATGCTTTCCTCTCCTTCTTCCTTTCTTTCTTTCTCTCGATCTCTCTCTCCCTCTCTCCCTCTCTCTGTTTCTCTCTCTCTCATGCTTCACTTCTGTAAAAGCTTCTCTGGGGAATTATTCAGAACTGAAGACGGCAAGAAAAGAGAGAGAGAGAGTGAGAGAGAGCTAGTCAGCAGTGGACTGTGACTGAGGGAAAATAGCTCTTCTCAGCCTATTATCAAAGTGGGCTTCAGAGACTTTACCTGACAGGCAAGATGCTGCTTTACTCTCTCAGAGTTTAGTGCACACACGCACACGCACACACGCGCACACACACGCACGCGCGCACACGCGCACACACGAACACACACACACACGCACACACGAACACACACACACACACACACACACACACACACACACACACACACACACTGCTGTTCTCACTAAACCAATCACAGACAAGCAGACTCCTCCCACCCTGGGTAGATAACGACACAAAGTTGTTGCTTTACCGTCACTGTCCATCAATATCTATCCTTCAGGGATGGAGAGATGGGGGGAGGGAGAGGCGCTGGTTTATAATGCTCTTGTCTGGAAATGACTGTAAGTGTGCTTTAATTGAAGAAGGAACCGTACATCCTGGTACTTCTGTCAGACGTTCACAGCAGATAAATAATGCAGAGAGGCTAATATAGCTAATGGACATCAGCTGACCTCAGACAGACCTGCTCACTGGTCACAATGCCAACTGACCATAGATAGACCTGCTCACTATGCCAACTGACTTGGTCACTATACCAACTGACAACTGACTTGGTCACTATGCCAACTGACCTGGTCACCATGCCAACTGACTTGAAACTGACCTGGTCACCATGCCAACAACTGACCATAGATAGACCTGGTCACTATGCCAAGTGACCTGGTCACCATGCCAACTGACCTGAAACAGACCTGACCACTGGTCACCATGCCAACCAGCCTGATCACTGGTCACCATGCCAACTGACCTGAAACAAACCTGAAGACATTTCACCCAGTGAATTTCTGCGCAACGAACGCGTCAGTGTGGGCAGAGGAACAATATGGAATTGCACCTGCATCTCTAAAACGGCATCCGTTTAAGCGTAATTTGTCCTATTGTTCTTATTATTTTATAAAGTAGTACTTTATCTCTTTTGACAAACTGTTACTCTGCTGTGGCTTTGCGCCTGGGTTGCTGGGAGAGATTAAGTCCTACTAAAGCTATGACGCTTTTGTTAAACTGAGCCTTAGACTGGGACAGGACATGGTTAAGAATGACTGCAGTGTTTCCCATTAATTAGCTAGACTGTGGCGGCTGGCCATTGTCTATTTTGTCCCGCCATTGTCTCATAATTTTATCTATTTACTTCTTATATTTGCTTTTATTCATTGTAAAAAAAAATTCTTATGCTCCTCTAGCTGTATTTTTAAATAATGTATGTAAAGCACTTTGATTTGCCCCTGTTGTATGAAATGTGCTATACAAATAAACTTGCCTTGCCTGTAATGAACCGAAAATATTTGTACTATAATATATAGTAATATTACTTAATTATCATACTTTAGAGGGTCTGAGTTCCACCCACCACAGTCTCACAAAATCTGTGAGAAACACTGCGACTGCATTAACTTTCAGACTCACACATCTGTTCACCTAGAGTTTGTATATTATTGAAAGAATAAAACAATTCACAATGAAGTAGAGCAAAATCAATCTAATGGGTAGATACAGTAGCAGTAGATTATATGGTAAAGTGTAAATGAGGCTGTTTCATTCTTTGTTTTCTTTTCATGGTTTTTTTTCACAACTGAAAAACACTATTATACAGGCTGCTCTTATCAGTGTTGAATCATGAAGCACTCTCTGGAGGGAGGGAGGGAGGGAGGGAGAGAGGGGGAGAGAGAGAGAGAGAGAGAGAGAGAGAGAGAGAGAGAGAGAGAGAGAGAGAGAGAGAGAGAGAGAGAGAGAGAGAGAGAGAGAGAGAGAGAGAGAAAGAATGGCATTGCATTAGCAGACAGTGGTTGACTACCTGAGTTACAGTAACATTAATGGGATCACTCATTAACAGCTTGGGCTTTCATCATGACTCATTATACACTCTCCTCTCTCACTCATCGACACACGATAAGAAGAAGGAGAAAGTGAAATAGAGAGAGAGAGAGAGGGAAATGGAGGGAGGGAGAGTGTGATAGAAAGAAATAGAGAGAGAGAGGAAGGGAAAGAGAGAGAGAGAGAGAGAGAGAGAGAGAGAGAGAGAGAGAGAGAGAGAGCAGAATGTGTGGGCAGAGGAAAGCTCTCCCAGTGAGCGCTCCTCTGTGGCCTGCTGTATTGTATTGTACAGGATAAAGGAGGTAGTGGTGGTGGTGCAGCCCTAGGCACTGTAGCTAACCTGCTGCAGACACTTACACATGAGCAGCAACAACAGCCTCTGTCTCCTCTCAACCCCCCCTAAGAGTCTATCTACAACTACCACCACCCCCAGCTACAGAACTACAACCACCCCCAGCTACAGAACTACCACCACCCCCAGCTACAGAACTACAACCACCCCCAGCTACAGAACTACAACCATCCCCAGCTACAGAACTACCACCACCCCCAGCTACAGAACTACAACCATCCCCAGCTACAGAACTACAACCATCCCCAGCTACAGAACTACCACCACCCCCAGCTACAGAACTACAACCACCCCCAGCTACAGAACTACAACCATCCCCAGCTACAGAACTACAACCACCCCCAGCTACAGAACTACAACCATCCCCAGCTACAGAACTACAACCATCCCCAGCTACAGAACTACAACCACCCCCAGCTACAGAACTACAACCATCCCCAGCTACAGAACTACAACCATCCCCAGCTACAGAACTACAACCATCCCCAGCTACAGAACTACCACCATCCCCAGCTACAGAACTACAACCATCCCCAGCTACAGAACTACAACCATCCCCAGCTACAGAACTACAACCATCCCCAGCTACAGAACTACCACCATCCCCAGCAGGCCCGGGGTGGCTAATCGGGAGGATCTGGAGATTTCCCGGTGGGCCGGTCTGGTTTTGGGCCGGTCTGGGCCGGTGTTCAGTCGTGGTAGTACTTGCAAGCCGATACAGTTCTGGGCGGCTGGGCCGGTACCATTCGGGGCCGATACCATATAAATAGGGTGACCAGATGTCCCGCTTTGCGCGGCCACGGGGCCAGTGTCCATAAGCGCCGCAACCAAGCGCCGACACGTTCAGTTGCAGCAAAACGTCCAGATTCTATAGAACGTCTTCAGCCTATCAGGAAACAGTTTTCATGTTCCCATGACAACGGCCCCACGTGGATATAGGGAGCTGGCTGAATGTGCTAACCACCCGCTAACTCAAAGGGCTCGTAAAGTGAAATTGTCAACAATATATATATTTTTTATTCATATAAAAGTACCCACTCGATATAATAAACAACAGTTTAACGATCACTACATACTTATAATTTCTGGATTGGATTCACTGTTCTCGTTTGCCGTAGGCTACTGAACATACTGGTAAGGGACCACTTTACTTGTAAACATACTTTTGTTTTAGGACGTGTTCAAAACCAAGGACTGTGTGTTCATCTATTTATGTGTTTTTAGCATGTTCATGTTCTCAGCATGTTGTGTGATGTTATAAAAACGTAGCTAGACGTTCGTAGCGATGTACCACTGTTAGCCGCTAGCTGTTAGCAGCGTTTGTTGCTGCAGCAGAGTGATTTTTCTCCCAGTCTCTGTCTGAGGTGCACCAACATTCAAATACTCGTGTCGTCTTCGATTCTTTTCCGATTTCAATGTATGACACATCATGTGAAAGCTTACAATCTGTAGTTTCAGGCTATGTAAAACACCGAAAAATGACTTGGGCAATTGGTTTATCCTTTGACCAGCTCTTATCACTGTCATTGTCTGAATGAGTGCAGAGTTGTGTTTTATGTTTTCCTCTAGTGTGTGTGCGCGTTAGCCTTGACAGCTATGTCAATGCATTTGTGTTGCAAATGGGAGGCAAGTTAGCTAGCTAGATAGCCTACATACTCAATAATCTACAGGCCTAACACTGTCAGGCTACTTTTCTTTATTAATATAGCCTACTAAATTGATACTGCACTTTGACTTCACTTTCTGCTCCATACAGATACTTTATTGTGAGGTTCACATTCAAATAAAATATATTTGTTATATATTTGTTAAGTTTTTATCTGCATAGTCTATTATTGGATGCTACTGAATAAACCAAACAGAATAGCAAACAGAATGGAAACGCATAGCCTATATATTAAAACAATTGGATAGACATAGCTCTCAACTCGGCCAGGGGGGGGCGGATGCTACCAGGGGCACCTAAAGTTCGGTCCGGGCCCACATTGTCCCACACAAACATACTCCTTGTCCCACATTTTATTTGTTGGGACCTGGTCACCCTAGTGGTGTCCAGAAAAGGATTGCTGCTATCACAGTAGAAGGCACAGGTGAGCTGTTGTACCAGCGTGGGAACAATGAAGCAAACCCATGACATAGCATCCTGTAAATGTAGAGAAGACTGTAGAGAACAGTGAGTCCGCTATTACAGACTAAAATACCAAGGTTGTAATTACATGATTTATATATACTGTAATTGGTTGTGAACTCAAGTGGGCCGGTCTGAGGCATGAAACTCCAGAGCTGAAAATGAGTCCCACTCCGACCCTGATCCCCAGCTACAGAACTACCACCACCCCCAGCTACAGAACTACAACTATCCACAGCTAAAGAACTACAACCACCCCCTTCCTTCCAGTCCTCTGTATGATCTGAATGGGTCTTAATTCTGGCATTTCACTTTCCCCCCAGGATAAGATTATTTCTGCTTCTTCAACATCATCCTGAAAGGCCAGTTTCCATTGTGTGTCTGTGTGTGTGTGTGTGTGTGTGTGTGTGTGTGTGTGTGTGTGTGTGTGTGTGTGTGTGTGTGTGTGTGTGTGTGGGTGCGTGTGACCGTTATGCAGCCCAGTCTCTGTGTCTCTCTCTCATGGTCTGCCGCTTCTTCTCCTACTTGACAGCACGGAACCCCTCATGTGATGTCATCAGCCGAGCTCTTTCCACTGTTTATGGAGCTGGCACTGAAACTTTCCTAAGCAATCAGAGCCAGGGTCAGGACACTCTACTCTGCAAGTGTGTGTGCATGTGTGTGTGTGTGTGTCTGTGTGTGTGTGTGCGCACGTGTGTGTGCGCGTGTGCGTGGGTCAGGGGGAGACACGTCAGAATGAATCAGCCGTCTTATATAAACCCCCCCCCCCCCACACACACAATACCCGATACACATAAAGCAGACTATGTGACCTACGCAGCCCTGCCATGTCGTTCAGATATAAGAGACCCACTCCGCACACACTGCGTACGGCGCTCCATGCTGCCGGCAGCTCGTTCATCCTGACTCATTGGACACAATGACTGCCATCAGGGGCGGGGCTAGGGGGTGGCTACTTGGGCTCAAGCCCCGGATGTTTTCTGAAAAGCCCCGAATGTTTTACTTAAAAAATAAAAAATAAATAAAAAACTCTCGTGAGTAACGTGCAGTACCGGAGTCCAACAGAGAGGCAGCAGCTGCGCGACATTAGCCTGCGTACTGCGTAGCCTTCCCTGCCCTGAAGAAGAAGTGATCTCAATCAGTGCCTGACTTGCAAAATTGTAAGGATGGATATCCCAAAGTTTTTTTCAACAAAACAAGCGCCAAGAACTGTTGCAGCAGCAGTATCAGCAGCTGACAACAATGACATCACCAGCAGTGATGACATAGATGATGTTTCAGGTTTGTGAATCTTATTAGAAAGGTGACTGACTCACTGACACTACTTTTCCGGTTTGCTAATGCTAGCTGGCTATCATAACATAACGTTATGTTATAATGAAAATGAAACATAGCAAGGTACTGTTACGGTACATGGTAAGAAATCAAACAAAGGATAATTCTTATACAAATAAAGTGAATAACAGGCTGATAGTCTTTGATATCTGCACTCTGGTTGACTGAGTAACAAGTGAAAAAGAATGATGTAACTTTAATGTTACAGCTAGTAAACATGGAGTAACCACATTAAGTATGCCCTTATGGTAGTATGTATGTATACAGAACATGACTCAAATCTATCCTAAGATGTAACGCTAACTAACTATGTTTGTTTAATGTCCCAGGGGGAATTTGATTTCACTACTATACACAGGCCAACAATACATGTAATATATCGTCATATAACACAGGACAAGACTCTAAATACAATATAAGTGGTGAGCACAGAGTCTGCCCTGATATACATACTGTAACATAACTAGCCTCAGCCCATCAATTATGTAATTCTATTCAAATATAAATGATGGTGACTGACGTGTGTGTGTGTGTCCCGGACTCCTACAATCCTAAATCCGCCCTTGACTGCCATCTCTATGGATATGGATGGAGACACATTCACACACGTACATACATACGCTTGTGCGCATGCTGGCCGGCACACTGGCCGGCACCATCGCAAGTGCGTGCGCACACACACACACACACACACACACACACAAGCCTACATGCCTCACAGACTTGGCATTGACTGTGTGTGTGTGTGTGTGTGTGTGTGTGTGTGTGTGTGTGTGTGTGTGTGTGTGTGTGTGTGTGTGTGTGTGTGTGTGTGTGTGTGTGTGTGTGTGTGTGTGTGTGTGTGTGTGTGTGTGTGTGTGTGTGTGTGTGTGTGTGTGTGTGTGTAGGAAGGAGAAGTAAGACAACAGGCAGCCTCCAGACATGACAGAGACAGACTCTGTATGACAGCAGCCTCATAGAGATTCACAGTTCCAGTTCTACTTCTGCATCCCAAGTCTCCATGTGTCCCCAGGATTCAGAGGTACTGCATGAACAACTACATGTAGATTTTCATACAATTCACTTTCTTTAACCCCCACCCCCAGACAGAAACAATTGTGGGTGAAATCGCAGAGCAGACATTCTATTGAACATTTCTGAGCCCATTTCTCAAATTGCAACCATTAACATTTCATACCAACCCTTTGTGGTAATCAATATTTCAAATCTGCACTTTAATATGTTTAATATAAAGAAAATCTATATTTAATTTGTTTTCTTACATATTCATCCTCCCACATTCCCTAAAAAGTGAATTTGCTCAAGAAATAGATCACAAAATAATATATACAATATTATAGTTTGTGTCTGTGAGTATGAGTGTGTGTCCGTGCATGAGTAAGGTAAAACAACAGCGAGGGTATAGAGCTTTCTATTCATACAGTATTCATACTGGATGTGCTGCTTAAATGCACAGGCTGATTATGTATGCAGATGAGGAGTGACAGGACAGGACAGGGTCAGTCTGTAGACGACCCTTCAGCTGCTCTCAGAGGAGGAGGGGGGGGGGGGGGCAAAGGGTAGGAGGAAATGTCAATCTACAGGACATTGACACTTGTGAGTGAATGTGTGTGTGTGTGTGTGTGTGTGTGTGTGTGTGTGTGCATGCATACGTGTGTTGGATCACCACCCTGGTTGTCTATGGTAGAGACAGCTGGACCCTCAGGTCCCGGTATGAACAAGACGCTAGCTTTGACCGCAGTGTGACCATGGTCTGACCATAGACATGGGGTCATGGCCTCAGTCTGACCATAGACATGGGGTCATAGGGTCATGGCTGTCCTGTCAGAGCTGACTCACCAGAACTGCCTCAG
This sequence comes from Nansenia antarctica, assembly GCF_963989245.1. Classification (NCBI taxonomy): domain Eukaryota; kingdom Metazoa; phylum Chordata; class Actinopteri; order Argentiniformes; family Microstomatidae; genus Nansenia; species Nansenia antarctica. The sequence continues at coordinate 98,341,026 of NC_137674.1, read as the reverse complement.
TGACAGAGAGAAGACAGAGGGAAGGGGAGTGGTGGTGTGTGTGTGTGTGTGTGTGTGTGTGTGAGTGTGTGTGTCTGTGTCTGTGTCTGTGTCTGTGTCTGTGTGTGTGTGTGTGTCTGTGTGTGTGTGTGTGTGTGTGTGTGTCTGTGTCTGTGTGTGTGTGTGTGTGTCTGTGTGTGTGTGTGTGTGTGTGTGTGTGTCTGTGTCTGTGTGTGTGTGTGTGTGTGTGTCTGTGTGTGTGTGTGTGTGTGGTGTGTGTGTGTGTGCGTGTGGTGCGCATGAGTGAGTGTCAACAAAAAACTGTTAGTTTGTCAGTTTGTATCTCAGACTCACTTTGAGTCATGTGACTTAGCACATCTAGTAGAGGAACTAAAGCCTTCAAAACTAGAGATAGCTCCACCCGAGGTATAACAAAGCACAACCATATTTTCTCATATCGTTGTTATGTCTATGCTATTAAACGGATGGTCATATAAAAATATTTTACTGCAAAAGTCATTTATTTGGAAGATATTTGGATCTTCCCCCGAAACCGAAAATAGTAATATGTAGACAAATCAACTCCACTGGCTGGCTTCTGACGCATCATTACAGAGACCGTTATTGTTTATCTTTCCAATGGTATGCACATCCAAAAAGAAAATCCTTTGAAGAGTCACTAACCAATACACTTTGTTTGAGGTTTTCTCTGAGGAACTTGGCAGGTGGTTTTCAACAATATCAACTGAAGTGCCGTTGAAATCCTGTCTGAGAAAACTGCTAACTGTTAGACCTTTGATGCGGCCGAGAAGTGGGGAAGAGAGAAGCAGAGAAGCGCTCACTGCGGCTGGCCCTGTGAAGATAACCCTGTGTGAGGACAGAGAGAAGCATGCGCACTATTTGTAAACATGGGAATGAAGCTGACAACGGAACTGTGTGTGTGTGTGTGTGTGTGTGTGTCTGAGAGAGAGAGAGAGAGAGAGAGAGAGAGAGAGAGAGAGAGAGGGAGAGAGAGAGAGTGTGTGTGTGTGTGTGTGTGTCTGAGAGAGAGAGAGAGAGAGAGAGAGAGAGAGAGAGAGAGAGAGAGAGAGAGAGAGAGAGAGAGGGAGAGAGAGTGTGTGGGCGTGTGTGAGAGAGAGTGAGTGTCTACAAAACAACCACCTCCTAATTCCCCTCTCATTCCTCTCCTCCTTCTCTCTCACTCTCCCAGGTCCGGCTGTCAGTCTCTGGTCCTCTCTCGACGCAGAAAGTAGAACTCATTTGCATAGTTCTAGAGTTCCAGTTCTGGAGTTGTGGAGGTTGGTGAAGTGGAAGAGGGCTTGGGAGATGAGTGACATGTGAACCGTGATGCTGAAGGAGGATGGAGGAGAGTGAAGGAGACCGAGAGGCTGATAAGCTCTGTCTGAACACACACATGCGCGCGCGTGCACACACACACACAGACACACAGACACACACACACACACACACACACACACAGACACACACACAGATACACACACACACACATACACAGATACACACACACACACACACACACACACAGAGATACACACACACACACACACACACACAGACAGACTGACAGACAAACAGACAAACAGACACACACACACACAATCGTGAACCACAGGTCAAACCCTGCTGGCTCTGCAACAGCGAGAAAACATGAGCTGAACACCCACAAGGCATCATGGGAGTTTGATGATGTGGGATTATTGATTCATGAGTGGGAGGGGTGAGGGGGCGGAGTTAAACCCGGAGATGCTGTGTGTGTGTGTGTGTGTGTGTGTGTGTGAGAGGCCTGGGGGGGAGGGGATAGGATAGACAACCAGGCTGGCGTCACAGCAACCAGACCTCTCCACGGCAACCAGACCTCTCCACGGCAACCAGACCTCTCCACGAGAACTTCCATGACATTGGGCCAGCAGATGTTCACCTCTACAGCCTCATATATACATATATATATATATATATCAGTCAGTTAAACCTGGATATGCTGTGGGTGTATGTGTCTGCGTATGTGTGTGTGTGCGTATGTGTGTGTGTGTGTGTGTGTGTGCACAGAGAGAGAGAGAGAGAGAGAGAAGGCGGACGGGGGTGGGGCTCACCTGGCAGAAGACCGGCTTGTACCGGTCCGAGAACAGCTGAGTCAGCTCTTCCGAGTCGCCGAAGTCCTGCGGCAGGCGGTCCACGCAGAGGCACCGGGAGTGCAGGTGGTGGGCCTGGCTTAGCTGGTTGACGTCCGTCCACTGGACCATGACGGCGCGGTCGCCCAGCGGCCGGCCCAGCAGCTCCGAGCGCGAGCGCGACGCCGAGTCCTTCTTCATGTACTCCACGAAGCCGTAGCCCTTGGAGTGGCCCGTCAGCTCGCTGTAGACCAGGAAGCAGCGCTCGATGTTGCCGTAGGAGCGCACCATCTCCTCGAACTGCGCCGCCGTGAAGGTGTGCGGCAGGTTGGTGACGCAGAGGAGGGAGTCGGTGGGCTGCAGCGCCACCGTGATGTCGCGGCCGCGCACGCCGCTCTGGTGGAGGGAGCGGATGGCATCCTGAGCCTGGTCACCGTTCAGCAGGGTCACAAACGCTGGAGGGGGCACGGGGGACGCACGGAGACACGGGGACACGGGGACAGGGACAGACATAGGGACAGACACAAGGACACAGACACAAGGACACAGACACAAGGACACAGACACAAGGACACAGATACAGACACACACAGACACAGGGACACACAGACACAGACACACGGACAGACAGATAGACACACAGATAAGAGACAAGGGTAGAGACAGAGACAATGACAGGCGCAAACACACACAGAATGACGGATACACATACAGACATACAAAAACATGAAAGGAGAGGTAGAAAGCAAGACACACGCACGCACACACACCCACCCACACCCACACACAGAGACGCACGTGCAAACGCACACACACATACACACACAGACAAAGATACACACACACACACACACAGAGCCAGAGAAACACAGAGATACACAGAGAGAGAGACATCACATTAGCTGGGGGCAGCCTGGGTGGGACCCACCGACACACAGACCCGTCCTTATGTAACCACACACACG
>NC_137674.1:98322953-98335453 GCF_963989245.1 Nansenia antarctica | reverse complement strand
CATTACAATGAGCCCGTCCTCTGATGTCTCCTCTGCTTTAACCGTGTGTGTGTGTGTGTGTGTGTGTGTGTGTGTGCTGAGGACTGTGTGACAAGGTTTCTCATGACAGCGTCATCCGAGCGCTAGCTCACCTTGTGCTCGTCACTGCATGTACCCAGCAGATGACAACAGACTTCGGCAGGCAGGTCAAGTGATTCGACCTTTATGCTGTAGAACACACACACACACACACACACACACACACACACACACACAGACACAGAAAGAGAAACACATGCGCATGCACGCACACACACGCAGACACGCATACACCACACACACACAACACACACACACACACACTATTTGTGTTCTCCTCCCTTCGGTTGCTATTGGTTACAGAGTACAAACTGACTAGGCCCTCCGTGCCAGCTTCCAGAACGGACCGTTCATGAAGAAACCGAAACTCAAAGTAAAGCAGAAGCGGAGACTTTCTGAAACCTTACCCGTCTCCCACCAGTACCAACAGTGTGAGTGACATGCGCCCCCCCCCCCCCCCCACCTCCCTGAAGCAGCACTTTGATAGACACGACTCCCCTGAACATACCCTGAAATACCAGCCATCCGCCCACCCACCTACACTACACTCTCTCTTCCACCACTTAATGTACTAATGACGCTGCTCACCTACCACCCCACCCCCCCCCCCCCCTCCCCAGCTCTCTAGCACCCCATCCTGAGTGGCCAGTGGGCGGTACAAATACCCACACAGAGGACGGAGGACAGCGTTTCAGCGCTCAAGTGGACCCCCGCACCCAACAAGCGCTAATGCATTGAGCATAAACCCAGCCACTCACCCCGCCCACTGCCCACCCTTCTCTCTCTCTCTCTCTCTCTCTCTCTCTCTCTCAACCACTCCATCCCTCTCTTCCTCTCTCTCTCTGTGTCTGAATCACTTCATCCCTCTCTCCCAACCCCTTGTCATTATAATTGTACCTTGTTCAAACCTCTGTCTCTCTCTCTCTCTCTCTCTCTCTTTCCTACTCACTCCATCCCTCTGTCAATCACTCCATTCATTTTCAACTTCAATCATTCCATTCCCCTCTCTCTCTCTCTCTCTCTCACCCACCACCTCCCTCCCTCCATCTTTAATGTACGTCATCCTCTCCATCACGCTCTGCCTCCCACGCTCCATTACCATTACCCCCCCCCTCTCTCTCTCTCTCTCTCTCTCCCCCCCTCCCTCCCTCTCTCTCTCTCTCTCTCTCTCTCTCTCTCTCCCCCCCCCCCTCTCTCTCTCTCTCTCTCTCTCCCCCCTCCCTCCTTTCTATGTCAGTCTGATGTAATTTAAAGAGCAACTCTATGTCCTGTCCCCTTACAAAGAGGGACACTCTGAATCTGACACCTCAACCTGAAAATAACCCCCCCCCCCATGGCTTCCTTCCTCTTTCACCAGGGTGCGAAACTCCCTCCACCCTCTCTGTGGTCTGCTAGCTACAATGACATCAGGGGAGGCTGGTGGAGGTAGACATCGGAGGACGGGGGCTCATTGCAATCCATGCATTATGTGTGTTAAAAGAAGAAGAAGAAGAGGAATGTTTTCTTTGACAAGCAATGGATTTGCCATTTGTCAATTGTTGGATTTAGTTATTTATCTTTTGCTCTAGGCACAGGGGTCAGCCATAGTCGGGGCCCCTGGAGCAATTAGGGGTTCAGTGCCTTGCTCAAGGACACATGCAGCTCCCTCCCGAGGCGGGGATCGAACCAGTGACTTTCGATTGCTAGCCGGCCTAACCTCAAGGTTACCACCGGCCCCAATGAGCCGGTCCTCGCAGCTCAAAGCGTCTTAACACACACACACACACCACACACACACACACACACACACACACACACACACACACACACCTGTTACCAGTACACTGAGCGGCCTGCGTGATAAGAGGGTCAGTGCAGTGTTTAGACCTGCTGGCTCTGATAACACTGCTGTATGGACAGAGCACTGAGTGTGTGTGTGTGTGTGTGTGTGTGTGTGTGTGTATTGATGAGGAATCACTTACACACAGCATGGCCTTCACATGGCCATCACATCCCACACTGTGGGGGTTTTGAGCTGTTATCTATCACAATACACTTGTCTATGATAAGTCACTGTTATCTATCACAATACACTTGTCTATGATACGACACTTCAGGAAACTGAAGTGAAACTTCACACTTCACACTCACTGAACAGTTAGACCTAGCCTAGTGATGCTTTGGGGGGGGTGTGTGTGGGTGGACACACATACATACATACACACACACACACTCGCACTCGCACTCGCTCACGCTCACGCACTCACTCACTCACTCACTCACTCACTCACGCACTCGCACACGCACACGCACACGCACACGCACACGCACACTCACACTCACACTCACACTCACACTCACACTCACACTCACACTCACACTCACACTCACACTCACACTCACACTCGCTCACACTCACACTCACACTCACACTCACACTCACACTCACACTCACACTCACACTCACACTCACACTCACACTCACACTCACACTCACACTCACACTCACACACACACACACACACACACACACACACACACACACATACACACACACACTCAGAGCGCTGTCCACACATGATCAGTGTTATCAGAGCCAACAGGTCTACAGTGGCCCTCATAGATTGTGCTGTTGTTGGAGATAAGAGAGGGGGCAACAGAGAGGGGGCGGGGCTATACTGAGACCATTGTGTCGGCATGCCTGAAGCTTCTATGCTAAAGTGTCTTCCCCTCCCAGAATCAGCATTTACACTGCCTTCATCATCACCATCATCATCATCATCCACAATTCTGCTCCTCATATTCATCCTCGTAAAAAAATCATCTTCATCACAAATTGCATTTTCAAACTGTATATCCTCATTCTCCTCCTCCAACTCCATCATCCTCTTCCTCATCTTCTTCAGCTGCTCCTTTAATGAGAGGTGTGTGGGCGCATAAGTAATTGCTTAATTTGCTACCTACACAGTACACACTTGAGCTAATTGTTGCTTCTGTAGCTCGGGATGTCTCAGGAACAGGAAATGACAGAACAGGGGAGCAATAGAGAACGGTGGAGTCTTGTTCATAATCATTAATTCATACTACTGCTATTGGGTCAATTTTATTGACTTAAATGTATGTCAATTAAGAACAATTTAATTTTCTTGTGCTAAATTGAATGTAGTAAAACAGTAATGACAGTCGTTAATTTATTTTCCACGGACACGGTCTGTAACCATTAGTTACAGGGTTATACAACTTGTATAATTTGCCAGCCCGCCCCTCAGCATACAGCTATATCATGTGTCCAAATACAGCAGGATTGATAGGAAAGTAAAACCTCCATAACCAGCCTCAACAGACCATACAGTAGATAGATATCCTGCAGAACCAGCCTCAACAGACAATGCAGTAATAATAATAATAATAATAATAATAATAATAACCTTATTTGTATAGCGCTTTTCCTGCAAACGTTGCAGCTCAAAGTGCTTTAATCATTATATCATCTTAATTTAATTATTTTGTAACTTAAATGCAATATTAAAAGGATGGGTTTTTATAATCTTAATTTAATTATTTAGTCATTTAAAGGCAATATTAAAAAGATGGGTTTTTAGTCTTGACATATTTGCTGAGATTGCATCCCTGAGAACTGGCAGTGCATTCCACAATTTGGGTGCATAAAATTAGAATGCAGCCTCACCAAATCTCTTCTTTTGTACAGAAAACCAGCGTCAGATAGTAGATAGATATCCTGCAGAACCAGCCTCAACAGACCATACAGTACAGTAGATAGATATCCTGCAGAGCCAGCCTCAACAGACAATGCAGTAGGTAAAACAACGGAGGGCCAGGTGGCATCAATGATAACACGGCCTATCACATAACAAGCCCAGGCGTGTGGGCTGCTCTGATTTACATCCATTGAGTCACACAGGACACAGATGGACAGATGACAGAGAGATAAAAAGAGAAAGAGGGAGAAAGAGAGAGAGAGAGAGCGAGAGAGAAAAAAAGAATGACAGAGAGAGAGAAGGAGAAGGAGAGAGAGAAAGAGAGAGAGAGAGTGAGAGAAAGGGAGAGAAAGAAAGAGATTAAGGGGAAGATAGAGAGTGCTGCTGCCAGTTTGTGCCAGTGTCAATCTGCTTGTGTAAATCTCTGGCAATTACAGAGCTGAAGAGGGCTTGAGTGGTGTACACTAGTCACTTAGAACCCAGCCATAGTCAAGAGCATGATATTGGATACGTTAGCACTGGGGGGGGGGGGGGGGTTGAATACAGCATTTTCTGTTTTATGGTAAGAGCAAATAAACAAACATACAGACAAACATACTTCAAAATAGGGTTTTATTCACTAGGATTATTCATTATGCTGCTCACTCGAAAAACACTCCGGAATAGCGGTGTTTGAGTAAACATTTTGCAGCTTCAGGCAATTAGACAAGAGAGGAGTGTGTGTGTAGGGGGGGGGGGGGGAGCTGTGCTACATTGGGGGTTATTACGGGATTGATTAGGCTGGCAGGCTCGTACCCAGGGGAGTACAGGCTCGCTCAGCAGGCTTGTCCTCATACTCAGGAGACTGGAACACTGAGCTGAGAGACGGCGTCTCATAGCGTGAACTTCCTCTTCCTGTATGGCTGATCACCGACAGCAACAACAACAACAACATTATCATCATAAACATCGTAAACAAAATCAAGTCATCAGATAATCAGCTCCCCCGTTTAGAGGAAACATCTTGAATGTGTTTAACTGTGAGAAATACCAGAACAACTTCCTGTGGATGTGAGTCTTTGAAGACACGGTTCGTAATCAAGCCTGTAACTGTATTCTCCGTGGACGGCAACCCAGCGGGGCCAAACATAAAGAGCAGCCTAATGATGTGTCAAACGTCGGAGGACAGGGCTCATTGTAATGCATAGATGCGTGTTTGACACCATTAGAATGCATATAACGTGTTTGATACCGTTCCTAATTCCCGTTCCATGCATTTCAATGAGCCCCGTCCTCCGATTCCTACCTCCACCAGCCTCCCCTGGATGACAGCCTCTAGAAGTGACTGGTCAGGGTACAGATCTAGCTGCATCTGCTCTCTAACTCCGACTGTCGACATGGTGAGGGTCAGTCAGGGTGACACGCCGAGTGAACACACACACGCGTGCACACAGACATGAACGTGTGCATGTACGCACACACACACACGCACACGCACACACATGCATACACATGCATGCATACACACACACACACACACACACACACCTTCGATACCATTCCTCACTCCATGCATTACAATGAGCCTGTCCTCCGATTTCTGCCTCCACCAGCCTCCACCTCATGTATGGGGGTCTATTGTAGAAAGCGGAGAGAGGGGCCCGTTTGCTTTGAGCCACGCAGGGGCTTCTCTGACACCCCAGGGTCTTCATCATGGTGAGGCTCAACACAAAGCCTCCATTGTCTGGTCAGGATCCCCGTGCTGACCCCTTTCCATTGTCATTCCAGCACCCAGTTCCGGAATGGCATTGCATACCTTTGGAATTCCACTCCGGAGCACTCTATGGAAAGCACAGCGGATGGATGGGGGGCGGCAGGGGCGGGGGCGAGGGGGGGTTTATCCGATAACAGCATTCCCTGGGCTGGCGAACGGGAACGAGGACGGGAGTGTGTGGGGACAGGTAATGACTGACGCTAAGTGTTAAATGAGGGCCCCCTGTGCTCTGTAACGAGGCGGTCTTAACTGCTGAGTGCGAGGAAGCGGCAGCGGGGTAAACCTTCCACAGGGGACGGAGGAAGGAACCTCAGTCATCACATCTAAAGAGACGGAGCAACAGCCTGGAGCGCATCCTCACTGAGTGGGAGGGGAGAGCCACACGTGCACGCACGCACGTGCACGCACGCGCACGCACGCACGCGCACACGCATGCACACGCACACGCATGTACGCACACACACGTGCAGAGCACAGACAGAGTCACATAGGCAGAGTCACACACGCTCTAGAGCACATGATCAGGCTCACACACACGCACGCATGCACACACACACGCACGCACACACACACACACACGCACGCACGCACACACACACAGTCACACGCACCCACTCTCTCACACACGCAATCACACACAAGCACACTCACACAACAGGCTCTAATGAATGTAAAAGACACAGCCACACACACTCTACCGGACATGTTCAGGTTCACGCACACACACATGCGCGTGCACAGACACACACACACACACGCACACACACGCTCTCTCTCAAACACACAAACGTACACAAACACACAGAAGCATACACACACAATAGACTGTAATGAATTTAAAAGTTCCTCAAATGAAATAGTAGCTACAAGGTTGCAGATCTCATTGAATAGGCAGGACATTTTAATAAGGTAGTGGGGGGGCACAAGAAATGTGGGTGGGGGGGTTAAAAACACATGACACACTCTATTCCCATCCTGTTCTTCTGGAGAATGTATTTGAATACCAGGAGAGATTCCTTTGAATCCACTCTTTGGTGCATTTGAATAGAAATCTTGTTTGCCACCGCTAATTCACAGGCACTCGCCAAAACACGTGTAACCAACTTTGCACTAACTTTACACACGACTCCAAACACACACACGGCACTCCCCGTCAGCTAGCCGGCGTGGTCCAGTGGGTCTAGCACCGCGGGTCTACAGTGCACACATTACGCCCATGTCAGCATGGGTTCGAATCCAGCCAATGCCCTGCTGACATACCCTCTTCTCCTTACTTTCCTGTCTGTCTTCACTATCTCTATCCAATCAAATGAAAAACATGAGTGGGACCGCTGCCCCACTCAGAAAGAAATAACCTTTCAAAAAAACATGGACGCAAACACAACACATCATATATGCATCTGTTGACGTCACCCCCCCCCCCGCCCCCCCATCCCCCCCGAGGTTGTCATGACATTTACATTGTAATTCAGCGTTAAGCGTGTTAGCGGCGTCTGTGAACACGCAGGAGAGAAGAGCGGCGCTGAGAGGACTCTCGTTTTCCTGATGATTTATGAGCTCTTCAACCCCCCCCCCCTCGAATGGCTCGGTGGGCTCCGGTATGCTGGAGGGAGGGGGTCGGGGGTGAGAAATGGGTCTGAGGGGGGAGAGTGTGTGTGCGTGTGTGTGTGTGTGTGAGAAACAGGCAAGTAGTTGCAGAGAGAAAGAGAGAGAGAGAGTGGGGAGATGGGAAAGAGGCAGAGAGGCAGAACATGTGTCTGTGTGTGTGTGTGCGTGCGTGTTGGGGGGTGGGGGGGTCAAATGTAGGGAATTAATAATGAAACACACCAGACACGGGGAAGTCAAGGGTCAAGGCGGGTGCTATACTCCCTATACTCCCTGCGTATAGGGGGGGGGGCATGTTTAACCAAGAGGGAGCCCTGGCGGCGGCCTCTCTATGTAAACAGGTCAAAGGCCTGACGACACACAGCTGCTGGGGGAAAGCGATCCGCTGCGGTTGGCTGGTAGTCCAAGCACCGGAACAGGTTTATACATCCACTCTGTACATGCTGCCATAACATTCACACGCCACACTGAGCCGGCCGCAAGCGCACGCACGCACGTACGCACTGCCTATCTTAACCATAGGCTTAGGGGGTTGAACGGAGGACTGCATGCACGCGCACGCACGCACGCACGCACACACGCGCGCGTGCACACACACACACACACACATACACACACACACACACACACACACACACAAACAGACTCTCTCTCACACTCTCTCCCCCTTGTGGGACCCTGACACCAGAGCTGGGGGGCCGTGGATGGGTGACAAGCCAGAGGGGTTAGAGAGGCAGATCAGGGGGCTCACATTCAACACACCTCTAATTAGAGCAGCCAGGAATCCCCAACACGCAGCCTGGCCCAGCACTCCACAGCTACTAGGTTTATATGGATGGGGTTATAGAGACACACACACACACACACACACACACACACACACGTTGTGAAGGATGGGAAAAGGGGGGGCAGTGATGGTGGTAGGGACCCTGCTAATCAGGGTTGGGGTTAACACACCACAACCTCACATACCCAACAAATGCATGCGCACACGCACACGCAAACACACACGCACACGCAAACACACACACACACACACACACACACATACACACACTGCTCATATATTCTCTTTGTTATAGATACATGAGACAAGACAAGAGTATGTACGAGGAGGAGACCATATTAAAGATTGATGGCTAGTGTTGAAGATTACTGACATGAAAATACTGAGGTTGGCCTTGAAGATAAATGAATAATATCGGTGAAAGAAATCACCCCCCCAAAAAACACACAATCGCCCACGTTCTCTTTGAAGCTCCTTCCAAATTTGATTCCAAAACATTTCCAATTTAATTCAAAAGGGCAGGAAACAAGACACTGGCACATTAAGTCCTGAAACTTCTCTCCAATGAGCTACTTAACGTGTGCACTATCCATGTGGGGAGAGAGAGAAAGTGTGAAAAAAGCGAGAGCTGTCAAAAATATCACCTTGGGATGTGTATTAAAATAATTGTATTCAACATATCTATTAAAGAGCCTTTTCATGTCCGTCGCGGAGTGGCGGCGGCTTTCTCTGAACTCCTCCTACCTTCCTGAAGTCCTCCAGCAGTGGGCTGGCAGACTAATTAAAAGTGGTTAGACGCGAGCGCTGGATAAGACCAGTTTTTTCATTCGGATCTTTATCCGCCATTAAACACCATTAACCTTTGGAGTTGGCCCCCCGGTGACACGAGGGGGCCTTTGATACCACAGCTGTTTGTGGGGGATCCTCGTTTCAAAAGGCGTTTCAGGTGTTTGGGCTTGGCGAGCTAAATATAGACGGATTATCTTAAGATTTCCCTGGAAAGGGACACACATAGTTGTGTGTGTGTGTGTGTGGCGGCGGGTGGGGGGGGGGGGGTAGAGAGAGAGAAGGAGGTTGAGGGGTTACCTGTTCCTTTGTTGCGGTCCACAAAGCAGTATTTGAGCTCGTACTCTTTCAGGATCTCGTGGACCTCCTGGAGAGGGAGGGAGAGAGAGAGAGAGACAGAGGGTTTACACACAGGAGAAAATGAATTTTCTTTAACACACGCGTCAACGGGCCACATCTTTTGACAGCCAAGACATTTTCTTCGAAAACGAAAAAGCCTTTGATGGAACTTTTCCCTATTGTCATCATTCTCTCGTGTGAGGGAATTACATAAATCATACTCTCCTGTCAAAGAGCTTTTTCTTGCAATGTTTATTTATTTATTTTTACATTATAGGCACATAGGACACATAGGGGCGCATAGGAGGGGGTCTCTGTGGTTCTTGAGCTCGAACCCTGCCATTGGACGTGACGCAACAACGCGAGTGAAAGGCAGAGCAGCTTTCATTGACTTCAAAGTAAGACTCCCCTGCTTCACATGTTAAGAATATGGAAATATTTAAAATGTAAACATATAGGAGGACAGTCATAGAACATACATAACCATAGGGCCCTATGTACAGTGCTAGCCTGCCTGAACAGGTACATCTGTTTAGCAAGGTGTTAAAAGAGTCAACACAGCCAGCAGCTCTGACATTGTGGGGTGGAGGATGTTAACACACTATTTGGTGGCTGTAGTAGAGGAACAGGGCTGTTATCAGGAGAGACAATCAGGAAGAATAAACAACATTATGCTCAGATATCGCAGCACACCAGCAGCCAATACAGACTCGGTCTGTCACATGGGCTAATGCCCTCAAAGTGATGGCAGGAGAGAGCTTCTACTTCCACATTTTTCACCCACCCACATATGGCTGGCCACTTAGATTTTTTTTAAAAATGTGCCGTAGTTAAGTGCAGGCAGAGGCAGAGCCTTTCCCTCGCCTTTCCTCTCCCTCTCCTCTCCTCTCCTCTCCTCCTCTCCTCTCCTCCTCTGCCATCCACTCACAAATCATCCTCTTATCACATAAGGGCACGCAGACACACACACACACACACACATACACACATATACACACATATACACACACACACACACAGGGTCACTTTTTCCTGAAAACAGACCAGTTCCTATGAGATGGATACAGGAGGAAGTAAACCACTTCAAAACAGCGCCTTCACTCACTCTCTCATCCTGTTCACAGAGAGCAATCTGACCTATAGATCCCTGCCTCTCCTCCACGGAGAACACAAAAGAGAGAGAGAGAGAGAGAGAGAGAGAGAGAGAGAGAGAGAGAGAGAGAGAGAGAGAGAGAGAGAGGGAGAGAGAGGGAGAGAGAGGGAGAGAGAGAGAACAGAGAGAGGGAGGGAGAGAGCAGAGATAAAGACACAGCACAGCTGCATCTTCCTCTTTTGTCTCTCCCTCCCTCCCTCTCCCTCTCCCTCTCTCTCTCTCTCCGTCCATCCCTTTTAAGCTCATGAACACCACTGCTGGGCGTTTAAAATGTGTCTAGAGGAGATAAAACAGAGGAGACGTGTTTACTCCCAACTTTTATGTCTCTCTGCTGAAGATGGCCTGCCGGCTGCCTGCTGAGAAGTCTCCATTATGATGAGGACCCCTTAGAAGGCCCCCCCTCCCCTCCACCCCCCTGTCCTGTAAAACACATAAAGACACTTTAGGAGCCTTTACACGCTGCACCTGAGCGTTCCGTGCCATGCCGTGCTGTGCTGTTCCTACGCTTTAAGGTGGTGACATTTTGAGCAGAGGCAGAGCCGCCACCCGCCCCCCCCCACACACAGTCACGGACCCCCCGTGTTTGCTTGGGACTCCGGTGTCACGCTGGACGTAGCCGGACATTAAACAGAGCTGGCCGGGAGGATGTCAAGCCAGTTAAACACACCAAGAGAAACACATTCTGTCCGTCGTCTTGACTTACACACCCGTCAACCCTCAGCTCTCTACACTAACCTGCTCTCCTGCTCAAAGCAGGGGAAGAGATGGCGTCGGAAAGTGGCCTTTTCATCTCTCTTTCTACCTTCCCCCCCTACTCCTCTTGCTCTCTCTCTCGCTGTCTCCTTCTCCTCTCTCTCTCTCTCTCTCTCTCTCTCTCTCTCTCTCTCTCTCTCTCTCTCTCTCTCTCTCTCTCTCTCTCTCTCTCTCTCTCTCTCTCTCTCTCTCTCTCTCTCTCTCTCTCTCTCTCTCTCTCTCTCTCTCTCTCTCTCTCTCTCTCTCTCTCTCTCTCTCTCTCTCTCTCTCTCTTCCCATCTCTCTCAGACTATATGGCTCTTAAATGAGCAGAAAGCCTCTCTTGAACACAATACCACAGCCGTGTGGATTAAGACGTCATGGATTTGACTTTTCTTTTTTCCTGCTACCACACACACACACACACACACACACACACACACACACAGATCCGTCATTCAAACGTAATCGGCCCGAGAAATAATGAGTGCGGTGAACATGTGGTCCGGCCCCGGCCCAGCCCGGCGGAGGTCAGTAGAGCACCACCAGAACTAGACTGGACACAGACAGATGCGCTTTGCTACCGCGGCTAATGGGTTTGCACAGGGTTAGTTGGGATTGATTTCCAATTCGACGGTTAAACCAGCCGCTCTTCTCCAACCCCTTCTATCCCCTCTTGCTCCCCCATCTCCCCTTCCACCCCTCCCCTGTTGCAGAAGCTTAATCAGATGGCCTACTAGTCTAGCACACAGATGGATGACAGCGCACGGAGGGGGATTTGCTGTAAAGCACGAGAGAGAGAGAGAGAGAGAGAGAGAGAGAGAGAGAGAGAGAGGGAGTCACCCCCCCTCTGACTGGAGGTCTGCATGCATAACTCCAATCAACCATCGGACACATTTCCCATTAACATCAATGCAAGATTTACAGTATATCCATGTCTGAAGTTCCAAGCGTGTGACTATGTGACCCTGGTGAGAGAGTGATGATGGATGTAGCCTCAGGGGTCCCGTCCCCCGTCCCGCCTCCGCCCCCCCGTCCCCGTCCCAGGTGACTTCCTCAAAGGAGTGTGTGGGGTGTGTGACAGGTGGCAGCATGAATCACTGGCCCAGAACGACCTGCCAGATGAGCCCCGTCACACATACAGGGCAGCACACACACCAGCATGCACACACACATGGACACACACACACACACACACACAGACACACACAGCTGAAGGGGTTCTCAGTACGATAGTACGACGACTAAGGTCAGGGCGTTGAACAGCCTTCAGTTCTCTTCTCCTCCGTTGTGTTCTCTCCATCCCCTGCCTCTGCCACTCGTCCGTCTGATGAAATGTTCATGTTCAGGCGTGTAACCGTAGACACGAAAACCATGAGAGAACACGGAATCAGATCTCTAACACTCTCACTTTCTCTGACCTCTCTTCTTACACAGGTCACCCACCCACAGTCTCTCTCTCTCTCTCTCTCTCTCTCTCTGTTCTCCTCTCAGGGATCTTTCCTTTATCTCCTCTCCTCTCCTCCTTTTCCTCCTCTCTCATCCCCTCCCCTCCCCTCTCGTCTCCTC
>NC_137674.1:98284931-98322753 GCF_963989245.1 Nansenia antarctica | reverse complement strand
GAGGTGTTTCCATTAATGGAGCTGGGTTAGGAGAGGTGGGGGGCTTGGGGGGCTGGTCACTGGGGAAGAGGAGGAGAGTGTGTGTGTGTGGGGGGGGGGGGGGGGTTAGACAGGTTACATAAGCCAGCGCGGGTTTTCCAGATCCATCAATCTGGCAGCAACCGTATGAAACGTGGCACAGATCTATTTACAGAGGCCTGCTCTCCTTCTGTAGTGACTCCAGCAAGGGAAACCCACTCACTCACTCACTCACTCACTCACTAACACACTCACTCACTCACTCACTCACTCACTCACACACTCACTCACTCACTCACTCACTCACCTCTCTCACTCACTCACTCACCCCACCCACTCACTCATTCACTCACTCACTCACTCACTCACTCACTCACTCACCACCCACTCACTCACTCACCTCTCTCACTCACTCACTCACCCACTCACTCACTCACTCACCCACTCATTCACTCACTCACTCACTCACTCACTCAATATCTCTCACTAACCCACTCACTCACTCATTCACTCACTCACTCACTCACTCACTCAATATCTCTCACTAACCCACTCACCTCACTCACTCAATATCTCTCACTAACCCACTCACTCACTCACTCAATATCTCTCACTAACCCACTCACTCACTCACTCAATATCTCTCACTAACCCACTCACCTCACTCACTCACTCACTCACTCACTCACTCACCTCACTCACTCACTCACTCACTCACTCACTCACTCAATATCTCTCACTAACCCACTCATTCACTCACTCACTCACTCACTCACTCACTCACTCAATATCTCTCACTAACCCACTCACTCACTCACTCACTCACTCAATATCTCTCATTAACCCACTCATTCACTCACTCACTCACTCACTCACTCAATATCTCTGACTAACCCACTCACTCACTCACTCACTCACTCACTCACTCACTCACTCACTCAATATCTCTCACTAACCCACTCATTCACTCACTCACTCACTCACTCACTCACTCACTCACTCACTCACTCACTCAATATCTCTCACTAACCCACTCATTCACTCACTCCCAATGGAACTGCAATGTGAGTGTGTGGTGTGAGTGTGTGGCGTGAGTGTGTGGCGTGAGTGTGTGGCGTGAGTGTGTGACAGTTTTCTTAAATTAGTTAGATTAGATAGGATATGCTCCTATGCAATGTCAGTGACCTACAAGTGTATGTCCACAGAAATACTGGCACATACATACATGCACAATGTATACTAAATAAATGACATGATAACCTAATGATAATAAATATAAAACAATAAATAACAATATAACAAAGAAAATATAAATACACAAGTCTGGACACACTGAGTCGGAGGAGGTGACTGGTTCTCCTCTCCTCTCCTCTCCTCTCCTCTCCTCTGTGATCTACTGCTCAAGGACCCTGGTATCACTCATGTCCACTGACACTAATAATGTGGCCAATACGCTCAGGGGAAATGTTACGTCTGTCGCCTCCCCAGGCTCACTGTGAGATCCCCTCATGGACTCAGCCTCCTTGGCTCTCTCTGGCACACTGTGAGATCCTCTCTCCCCGGCCTCAGCCTTGGCTCTCTCTGGCACACTGCCGTTGGCTGAGAACTGTTCAACTCCAGTCAGCCTCTATCCCAGCTTACTACAACACAATGGTCCCCACTGTGGTACAGTACAATCATATACAAAAACTGAACATGATTAACAATTATAGTTGGGTATTATCACGTTTGTATGCAGATTCCTAACCTGATGTAAGTATATGTTAGGTGTTTATTGAGCCTTATATAAATAAACGTTATGCACATGGGCCTATTTGTTGTTATATATTGTTGGTTGGATTCGCTGTCCATGGCATGTATGTTGATGTGCTTGCTGCCATGAACTGTGAACTGCCATGCGAGTATCCTAATAAACTTCAATTTAATACAATATGGCACAGAATTGCGTGGTTTACGTATAGCTGTCTGTCATTTAGAGCAGTGAATGGCGATGATACCGCATCCACCTGCTTAATTCAAGTAAGCCTATAGTAAAACATTCAATACGATTTGCCATACTACACATAAGTGTGTTACAAACTAACAACGTTCACTAAACGGGCTGACCTCGATACCAACTGTTACAATACAAATCCGCGTAGTTGGCTTTTGTAGGCTAATCGCAAATGCCATAATTTATTGTAACGCTCCATTAAAAGCGGAGTATACACTAACAGTTGAGTCGCGTCGTAATAAAAAGTGAGTTGCCCTTGCCTATATTGTGACGTTAGAATTATAAGGTTCTATCTCCATTTTTGTCAACATTTTGTTTTTTACATAATCTGATCCATTAGGTGTTTATTAATGCCTGTGTGGTGTTATTTTTAAAATGTTTAAATTTTTGAGTTAGTAATTCATAAAATACAAAGGTTCCATCTCACAGAACATAATGGAATGTAAACACTTTGACGCTCAATATCTCTGAACTACCCTGAACGGAGATAGAACCTTATCATTCTAAACTCACGATATGCTGCGGACTAAAAGTTAATTGTCAAGTAGGCTAATATCTTGTCAAGTTGAAAACGCAGAACGAACATTGCATTATTTAACTAACTGTAAGGCAGACAGGAGATATCGCTGGTGGTATATTTGAGGGTGCATCGGTCACATTTGTACAAATGATTAACTCCTGGCCACTGTTCTCATTCCTCCTGTCTCTACAATGTAACCAGACGGGAACAGAACGCGCTTGGCTCGGTCGGTCGCCGCCTCTCCGCTTTTTACAGTGGGATGCCTCGTACCGCCTCTCTAGGAATTAAATGATTTCCACCACATAATGAAATCGGTTACGTGCGCACGAATAGCATAATCGCAATTTGCCACAATTATCTCCTCGCAACAGATACAAATTAACGGTTATAATAATCAAACGTCAGAATATAATCATACAAGTTCATAGTGGTCTCAACTGCACATAAGTAGAGAAAAGTATTAGTTCACGTCTGAAAAATTGCTTTTAAACTTCCAGCAACAACGGAACTTTCTCTCCATCTGTCAAAAAAAAATATTCTAAAAATACTGTCTGTACCTGGTTGGTTGTATCTGGTGGCAGGTTCTTAATGAGAATTTTCCTCCTGTTGCTCAGCTCCTTGCGAGTTTTCTCCAGCCTCTTCTCAATCTCCTCCGGTTCCAAATCGGGAAGGTCTCGCAGACTGGTCCCCTCGGACGGAGCCCCCTCCTCATCCTGCCGGCTCTCCGGACTGTCCGAGTCCGGGAAAGGTGCATGTTCCTGGGTTAAAGAATGAACGAGGCTCGGCGGCTGGATGGAGGAAGCTGCCGCCATCTTGAGTAGAGCTGTGCTGAAAGTGAGCGGAGGCTGTGGCGGATAGGTGGGCGTCTGTTTCTGTCGCTCCCATCTGAACGAGAGAGAGCAGACGGAAAGGTACGCACATGCAGGCCCCTGGCACAGTGCTGGATGTACGCTACTGTCGGACGCTTGGCGACCCCCACCGTTTGGAAAATGTAATAATCAGGAGCAAAGGAACCATAGCGAATATTGCATCGCCATCCTGTGGTGGACCATGACTAATTAAAGGGGTGCCACCCTTGACGGTTAATAAGTGTTGCCCATATCAAATGACAGGTGAGCAGATGACATGCTGCATAGTCTGGTGACGTTAGAATTATAAGGTTCTATCTCCATTTTTGTCAAAATTGAGTTTTTTTACATAATCTGATCCATTAGGTGTTTATTAAAGCCTGTGTGGTGTTATTTTTAAAATGTTGACATTTTTGAGTTAGTAATTCATAAAATACAAAGGTTCCATCTCACAAAACATAATGGAATGTAACAACTTTGACGCTCAATATCTCTGAACTACCCTAAATGGCGATAGAACCTTATAATTCTAAGGTCACGATCTGTAGCCTAATTTAAGGTATCACTTCTATAGTCTGTAGTAGGCCTAAATAAATTGTGAAAACACACAATTGGACAATCCCTCAAGTCAAGGGATTATTTCAAACGTGAGAAACAAATCCAGTTGTGTTTGCATAAAGTGTTCACATCACATTAGAAAGATCGCCATGGACCTTTACCAGTCCGTCCCACTTCTGTGGGTGTTCATCTGGCAGACTTGCTGCAACACACTCTCAATGTATTTGTTATTGATGCCCATACATTCCTGGCACAATCACGAATACATTGGCATTGTGATTATGTTGCAGCAATGTGAATCAGACACACACTGAAACCCACTTAGGAAATATTTAGAGCACTTAAGCTTCTAGAAGGGCAGTAAATGCTTCTAAAAGGGAATAAATAGGATAAACCATCATCCATAAAAAAGGACCCACTTTTTTGTCAGACCTGAATAGGCCTATGGACTGTCACAATGAAGAGATGTGAAGTGTGATGAAGTGTGTGAAGAATCCCACATTAAACTGGCAAATCACAGCCTTCAGACTGAAACAACTATAACCCATATGTGTGTAAATACAGCAATCAAACTAACCCTGTTTGCGTCAGATGGAAGAGCGAATGGAAACAGACCTATGTGGAAAAGGAGAATATGGGTCTAAAATGAATGCATCCAGTAAAGCCTATGAGGGAAAATTATGTCTCAATAATTTGTCTCGTGACAGATTGGAAGACATGAACCACTGGTCTCTGAATTCTCTTAAATGATGGTCGGTGCTGCTAGTCAATCAGAGGATGTTGGCCACACATGAATCGCTCTTCTGAGTTATAAACAACATCTCTATTCTCTACAAGGCAACAATTAATTTGCTCCCTCTTTCCTTCTCTCATTCCATCACAGTCACACAAACACACGCATACACACACACACACACACACACACACACACACACACACACACACACACACACACACACACACACACACACACACACACACACACACATTTACATACCCCTGCACGCACGCACGCACACACTCAAACAGTAAGAGAGAGAGCAGAGCAGTATTTTACACATGCAAATCAGACCATAATATCATGCTTTGCACAAACGTAAAACGGGGAGCACTCCAACTAAATACAAGGGGGGGGGGGGGGGCTGCTATGCTATGTGAATGATTCACAGCTTCTCCGTGTGGGCGTAGGAGAAGAATCGAGGAAATGTCAGCGCTTCATTGGGACTGACTGTCTGTGAGTGGGTGTCGGCGAGTGCATGAGCGGGCACCTGGGATGCATATTTACGCGCGGTAAGCGGGAGTAGCCTTGAACCCGAATGGCTGTGAGGTGCTCAGTGTGTGGGAGGAGAGGAGGAACGATTATTATGGCGATCTTAATTTGCTATTTTTAATTCCAGGCTGGGACGACGAGAGAGAGAATCACATTTTACAATATCACATTTAGACTCTTAATTGTGCAGCAAACCATGCAAATTGCACATTCCCATGCTTTGAATCCAGAATTGTTGCGTTCTCTGCAACGGATGCATTATTTAGGACCCTGTATCATTTTCATGGCACATTATTATGCAATATTCATATTAGTTCATTACATATTATGTATTATGAGAAACCTTTTTTGAGTTGGAAGCACAAACTACACTATATGAGGAACCACACTATATGAGGATTAGCCTAGGTGAGGCAAATAAGCAGAGTTGACCTCACTCTCTCACACACACTCTCACACACACTCTCACACACACACACACACACACACACACACACACACACACACAGTCCCCAGTTGGCTAAGGATTCCTGGCTGTGCGGGTGCACACAGAATGGCCAGAGGACACTTGGACAGTGCCAGTGCTCTAATTCGGAAAAGAGGGAGAGAGGGAGGGAGGAGAGAGCCCTCTTTTCTCTCTGACGGTCTCAGTCTTCAGCAGAGCTGATCTACTTTCCTGCCAACGTTCAGTATAGAAAATGGCCCTGGCCATTGCATTCACTCTCTACTCTACTTCAAGGAGAAACAGAGACCTGCTTCAAGTTAGAGGACACAAACGTATTGCCACTTCAGCATTTCCTGCTGGAAGTCTGCACCAGTCTGTATGAATCTACTGTTGTTACCATGTTCTAATTCTGTTCCATCTAGTTACTGAGCGAAAATTACAAACTGGATGTTGTTGACCATTCTCCAATATATGAATACATGCTCAACTACTACTACCACTACTAAACCTATTGAGAGGAGGATTTTGTCTCTTTGTATTTTTTTTTGACAGTCATCTGAACATGAGGTGCCTTTGATGTTCTCCACAATAATGCAAGCGAAAATAACAAAGACCAATTGAAGTGAAATAACTTCAATTAACTTATATAATTAACTTATATAACTTAAGTTACAGTATGTGACTACAATGAAAAAAGCCATGCAGGCTTGTTGTGCTGTATATGTGTCAGAAATATGTTGCTTGAAGATCCAGGGCTGTTATATAACCCAAAGGCAATTCAGTACAGAGGGGGGCTTCTAAATAAATGATGATGCTCTTAGGCTACAATGCCCCTGCCGACACACTCCTACAGAACGATGGATAGAGGGTGTAGTCAGTGTGATTGAAATTCATTTTAGTCTCTTATTGTTCTGTTGACCCATGACCTCACCATGCCTGTTTAATGCAACAATAAATATGGCTCATATGGGGGGGGGCTGTTTTTTTTTTGCAAACGACACGTGATGTTAAGGACGGTCCAATTATTTCTAAAATGTTGTTCATCTTGTCAGAAGGTTAATGTGAATATTGAGGATGAGTATTTGTGAGAATATACATTTACATTTTTTGGAGTCAGAGGAGGGGAAAGAGGGGAAGAGTTGTGTCGTCTGCATAGCAGTGGTAGGAGACACCATGTGAGGAAATGACTGAACCAAGAGATTTGGTATAGAGGGAGAACAGTAAGGGCTGTAGGATGAGCCCTGGGGGACCCCAGAGGTGAGGGCTTGTGGAGAGGAAAGTGATCCCCCTGGTAAGAGCCATCAGCCAGGTAGGATTCAAACCAGGAGAGTGCAGAGCCAGAGATGCCCAGATCAGAGAGGGTAGAGAGAAGGATCGGGTGGTTTACTGTGTCGAATGCAGCTGACAAGTCAAGGAGGCTGAGAACAGGAGAGGGAGGAAGCTCGCACAAAGTGGAGAGCAGTCTCAGTAGAGTGCCCAGCCTTAAAAGCCGTCAAGGAGGTTGTTCAGAAGGAGATAGTGAGACAGTTGGTTAGATACAGCACATTCAAGGGTTTTAGAGAGAGTTTTTTCTTCTTTTGAGAAGAAGCTTGACTGGCTGTCTTTAGGGCAGTCGGGACAGATCCCGTGGATAGAGAGGAATTGATTAAGGTAGTAAGGTAAAGAGTCAAAGGATGAGGGAAAGAGGGGACAGGAGGGTGGAGGATGCCGAGTCAGTGGATATAAGGGAGAAGGATTCAACAGAGGGTAGGGAGGACAAGACAGAGGAAGAGAGCGGTGGGGGAGAGGGTACGCAGGTTTGCGACGAGAGGATAGTGTGGGTAGAGACTGACTGGGAGGGGGTACATTTGAGGGGAAGGGAGAAGGACACAAAATGATGATCAGAAACTGGAAGAGGGGTAACAGTAAGATTAGAGATAAGGGAGGATCTGGTGAAGACGGGGTTGAGCTGATTGCCCGCCTTAGAGAGAAGAGTGGGGGTAAGATCGAAGGAGAGGAGAAGGTCAAGTACTCCGGACGTGTGAAGCGCCTCTGACTGGATGTTGAAGTCACCCCAGTAGTGTGAGCGGTGTGCCGCCTTCAGGGAAGGAGCAGAGAAGGACATCCATCTCTTCTAGGAAGTGGCCGAGCTGACCTGGGGGGATGATAGATACAATGTTTTGACAGGGTGAGGTGACTGAAACAGCATGTTATTCGAAGGACGATATGGACAAATGTGACAGGGGAAGGACATTATGTGACCACTTAGGTGAGATGAAGAGTCCTGTGCTTCCTGTGTGAGGGCCAGGAAGTGGAGGGACATGAAGCTGGCATGAGCTGGCATGAGCGGAGATCTGGACTCTGGACCGCTGACTGGCCGTTCCAAAGTCCTCCTGCGACAATGAGGTCGTGTTGGGTCGAGCATGGTGGAGGGGATGTAGTGTCTATGTGAATCTTTGTGCGTATGTATGTGTATAATATCTTTTTACATTTCCTTTTTATTTATTCTACATTTTCTTTCATTTTTCTGTCTATGAAGAGACAGGCACTGTTTATGGAATGGAATGGAATGGAATGGACTTTATTTGTCATTGCTATAGTACAGGTACCAAACAACGAAATTTAGGAGGGGTGGCTCCCCTGGTGTTAGGAAAGACAGGCACTGTTCATTAGCATGAGCTAATGTGTTGTGGTGCAATGCATCTGGCTTGTTGTCATTTCAACATGTCAATGTCATTGCACCTGTTCCTACAAACAAATAATTAAAAATTAAAAATTAAAAAAAGGATTTAGGGGACCTATGTTCTAGTACGCAGATAACAGAACGATCTGGCCAGTGGTTTAAGTGTAAAGTGGACTGTTTATTACATTCACATTGCAATAAATCTCCATTTTATAACTTTATATGTTACATTGGAAAAAAGGAATGATGTACACACATTGAAGTTCCTTCAGTACATTAATGCAATTCATAGTGTTCGGTAATACACAAGATTATACTTGCTTACAACAGCTGTTAAATACTGTTAATGCTCTCCCTCAAAGACGTCATTACAACTGAACAAATCAAAAGTTCACAGTGGGGGTTATTCATAACACTACTGCATCAGCACATTTATTTGCTGTTTTCATGAAATAAACCAGGAAACACTCCAGTACACCCAGAATATTAACTCTGACGCCACGAAGAAGCATGCGTGATGGGCGGTGTTTGAACACGGGTCTGCAAGGTAGAAGACACAAGCGTCTATCATTAGGCCGAGAGGACATCCTCATGGACTGAGGGGAGAGGCCTGTGTATACACATTGCAGACAGGCATGCCTCATCATGAGAGCGTGATTCCAAATCACCTCCACTACACATGCACCAGAGAGGCTGCTGGAGGCAGGAATTGGAAAACAGGCTCATTGTGATGCATGGAACGGAATGCAGTATGGTATCAAGCAGGTGTTCCCAACCACTTCCATTCCATGCATTACAATTTGCCTGTTTGATTTCTACCTCCAACAGCCTCCCCTGACTCATGCATCAATCAAAAATGATTAAGACAAATGTGCAGTTACTATGGATGTTTAGTGTTATGAATAACCACCAGTGCATCATTTCAGTGGTGGTTAGGACACAGCAGGAGTTAATTGTGAAATAACAAAAATGTCTGCTCTTAACTATAGTGACAGTCCTGTATTCACTACATGTTAGAGTTGGTCATTATTCTATGAAATGGCTTTTTGCAGTCTACATTTCTCTCTCTGGAAATATAGTCTTACTTAACTTGACCGTACACGATAACAAAACTAAAAATGAGTCTCTTAAAGACAATTTACCTTGGGGCCGGATCATAACTTCAAATCTGCAGACCATTAAGTGTCTGGGCTTAGATCCTAAATCATACATTGATGTCAATAGGAGACTGCACAAAAATGGTCTCAAGTCAGGATTCGGCCCAAAGTGTGTAAAAACTATGACAGCCTGTCTTTCATCCAATATGGACCTAAAGAAAGACAGAGCTAGTTATATCCAAGGCATTCCAGAATATAGCCATGAACCAAAAATTCAACCCAAATAGCATTATTTCGAGCACACAATATGCATTTAGACAAAAAAATATGGAGTGTACAACACGTTAATAGCTATTTGTGATTTTTTTTTTTAAAGGTATTTACACTTTATACTGTTAAGCTTGGAAAACAATAGACATTCTTCACCCAAACTGAATGAATACCATATTGACTTGATTTTGAGCAGTTTTAACAATCACATGACTAAAAATCACAGATAGGGGTAAACTTACTCTTCATTATTAAATCAGGTGGACTGCTCAAACAGAATCATTTCATCACTACTCTGTAAATACAAATTTCAAACAAAACCATACAAGAATGCCTTCAATGGAGATGCTCTGACCACACTCTGACCAAAAACACTCGTACACACACGCACTCGTACACACACACGCACACGCACACGCGCACACGCACACGCACACGCACACGCACACGCACACGCACACGCACACGCACACACACACACACACACACACACACACACACAACACACACACACACACTTATAGTTGCTCCAGAGAAGTGTACAGAAGATTGTTTTTGATTGATTGACCACAGAAGAACACAGATGGCTGCGGCTTTAACAAACCCAGCAGCTCTCTCTCTCTCTCTCTCTCTCTCTCTCTCTCTCTCTCTCTCTCTCTCTACAGATAGGTCCTACTCCGCTGCTGCTAGTGTGTGTGTGTGGGGGGGGTCAGATAACCAATCCCACCGTCTGCTAGGTTTCTACTCAGGCAGAAAGAGGGCAACAACACCCATGGCCACTGCACATTGTGTCTCTCTGAGTCTCTGGGCAGGGCATGTTTGCCAGGGTCCTAGGGAGCCAGTGTGCTTCTTCCTTGTTCACCACAACAGCCACGAGTCAACCCCGACCATTCACTGGTGTTTACGAGGTGGCATGAGCCCCTTTCAAACTCTCTCCATCTTGATATAGCTGTAACTGTATGGTTCCGATGGTTCAGAATCAGCGGTAAGCCGTTGCAGCTTCACAAAATAACACTAGGATTTCTGATTCTCAACTGAAACAATCAAACGAATGACTATTTTGGCACGCAAGTGTCACAGAAATGTGCTGGATAACATCCACGTTCCTCGTCGCTCGCGGCGACACAGGACGCGATGTGTTCTCGAACAGGAAGCGAGGGGGAGCGCGCATGGTCAGAGGCACTCTGCGGTCCATCTGTCACTCTCTGAGTCCATTCAGCTCCAGCCACTCTCTCTCTCTCGTCCGTCTCCGATCCAGTTTAATAAATAGTAGAAAAATAATCCTTTCTTCTTTTTTAAAATCTTTTTCTTTTATCTTCTTATAAATCTGAGATGCTTTGTTTACACGTTTTACAAGATCCCACCCCCCTTTGAAATACAGACAGCCCCCTGACCTCCATCCGCTCCCACTGGGCTCGTACTCTGAACAGACCTCCACTGGACAGAGATAACAGTCCTCCTGAAGAGACACAGAGTGTGTGTTCTTCAAAGGAGGGTTCCTCAGCAGGTATTCCACAGCAAGGGTTCTGTTTTGTTCCCCTAGTTGTTAGCTTGCATGGTGGTGGTGTAGGTGGTGGTGGTGGGGGTGAGGAGACATACTGTACTGTGCTGTGGCCAGAGGTGAGAGATGATCACGGGGGGGGGGGGCTGGAGGAGGCCTGTGGGTGGTCAGGGTGGGGGTGGTGGGGGTGGGGGGTGTGGATCAGCACTCCGCGTCCACGCTGTGCACGGTGACGGCGGCCTGTAGGTGGTGTGTGTGCTGGTGGAGCGGGTGGTGGTGGTGCGGGTGGGGGTGGCGGTACGGGTGGAACTTGTGGCTGAGCAGCGCCGCCGTCTGCGGGGGCGTGTCCAGGTCCAGGTCGTCGTCGTGGTTCCCCACGTCCACGCCTGCCGACAGGGGGTCGTTGTTGCAGGGGGGGTTCTCGCTGTCCTCCTGCGGACTCATGGTGCTGTAGCCTGCAGACAGACACACACACAGACACACACACACACACACACACACACACACACACACTATAAATACTAAAAATACATCTTCTGGAACACTGTCACAAAACATATTGTCACAAACACAGAGAAGAACAATGGCATTGGCACAGAAATAGAAATGGGAAGTGTTTTGTGATCGTCAACACTGTCGTTTTCATCCGCACAGCTGCCCTATATTACAGTGTAGCAGAAACCTCTGTGGAGATTGAGCAACATGACACACTAGAGTATATTAACATCTTTCTATAATTACAGGTTAGGGAATAACCATCCTAGCCCCAACACCTCATTAATCACATTTGTGTTCAATCTTTTCTCTTGATGAAACATGAGTATGTGTGTGCACATGTGTATGTGTGAGTGAGTGTATGTGTGTGTGAATACATGCATGTGTATGTGTGTGTGCGCACACCTGTGTGAGTGTGGGAGTGTGTGTGTGTGTGTATATGTCATACACAGGGATGTGTTGATGGATGAACAGTGGGAAGGTTTCTGCCCCTGCAGCGCAGACAGCGAGAGAAAGCACAGCGAGAGAGAGTGTGCGATGTGTGTGTGTGTGCGTGCGTGTGTGTGTGTGTCTGTGTGTGTATGTGCGCGCAACGGGGACTGCCTAGTGCCTACACTCCTTCGAAATCCTCCATCTCCAAACGCCTTCTCTCGTTCCAACCTGCCCCCATCAGATCACTGACATTAAAACATCCTAAAACACCTCTGCCTCTGATACAACCAAACAAGCTCCACACTGGGATACCCCCGGGCCGTCTCATACCAACAGACCAAAGCATGCTTTCTCTTCTGAAGACTGGAACAGAGAAAGGAGAAACGTTGGTTTCTGAATGTGAGGCCAGGAGCCTAGGAGTGGGCAGTGCAGAGGATCTAACTGTGGTTGTGAAGTAGGAGACAGAGAGAGTGTGGGAGACAGAGAGAGAGAGAGAGAGAGAGAGAGAGAGACAGAGACAGAGAGGGGGTGGGGGTACTGCTTTGTACAAAGCTGTTATCTAGCCGTGCTTCTGAGAGCCGTGTTGAGGTTTTGGGAAAAAAAGTGTCTCTAAAAACTGTCCTTGGGGACGTTTGGGTAGACATCCAAGGAAGAATTGGGAGGAGAGAGGAGAGAGAGAGAGAGGAGAGAGAGAGAGAGAGAGAGAGAGAGAGAGAGAGAGAGAGAGAGAGAGAGAGAGAGAGAGAGAGAGAGAGAGAGAGAGAGAGAGAGAGAGAGAGAGAGAGAGAGAGAGAGAGAGAGAGAGAGGAGAGAGAGAGATGCCAACTGAAGCACTGAGACGGGGCGCTTCCCTCCTGAGCTGAACTAGCACGGAGCCTCCGACAACTCCATCTCTTAAATAAAAGCCCTTGTTAATAAGAACAACGGTGTCGCAGATATTGCATCTCGTCATCGGATTCATGAGAAGCGCGAGAGGTGAGAGAAGTAATCCCACAGCTAAAGGTCACGAACAGCAGAGATGGGGGCCCCCCGACGCAGGGAGGTTTGAAAAGTTGTGACTTGGGTAATGGCGCAGACAAAATCCACTCTTGGAGGGGGGGGGTGCTGGGGTGGAGGCAAGATAGTTTAAGCTAGATGGTTCTAAGAAAAAGGCTGTACAACTAAATCCAATACCAGGGCCTCTCTGTTAGCCTGCAGGCAGCCATACATCAGTGTGGCGTGTGTGTGTGTGTGTGTGTTTCTGTGTTGGTTGGGAGTGACTCAGAGCACACAGGATAAAATCCTTGAGTGTGTGAAAGCAGAACCAGTTCAGTGTTAACAGAGCCCTCCAGCTGTATGAGTGTGACTGTGGGAGGCCACCTTTGACAGAGCAGAGAAACACAGCCAACTTTCTGAGTTGCCCTGTAGTGCTTGCTTTTTCTCTCTCTCTCTCTCTCTCTCTCTCTCTCTCTCTCTCTCTCTCTCTCTCTCTCTCTCTCTCTCATATATATATAAAATCATCAGTTACACAACATATACAGGAGGCTCTCATCTGCAGGCAGGAGAAATGGAACATGAAGGTGGTGTATAGGGTGTGTGTGTGTGTGTGTGTGTGTGTGTGTGTGTGTGTGTGTGTGTGTGTGTGTGTGTGTCTGAGCACATCTTTGACCTCTGAAGCTGGATATGAACATGAGGCGTTGTATCTGACGTAACACATCAGTTTGGTTTATACAACCCCCTTTAGCAACATCATGTCTGTCTGTCCATCACCTCACCACCACCCTCAGTAAATTATGTCTGTCTGTCCATCACCTCACCACCACCCTCAGTAAATTATATTAGACATTCACTACACCCCCCCCCCCCCCCCCTCTTCATTCTCATGATGCGGTTTTTAAAAGGAGCTCAGCGGTCACCGTGTTGTGGTCTTACCGTGGTCACTCTCCGTTCCTGACCGGCCCCAGTACCTCCGCCTGCGCTCCGGACTGTGAGTGTGTCTCTCGATCACCGCGGCGATGAACCGCGTGTTACTGACTGCAAGACAGGACAGGACAGGACAGGACAGGTCAGGTCAGGACAGGACAGGTCAGTTCCAGACACATCTACAACTAATAATGATAATGATAATAATGATGATAATAATAATAATAATATATAATGTAGAATGTAGGTAATAGAATGTCCAGGTTCAGGACTGCAATATTCTACAACATATATTTCTACTCATCATATTTATGGGCACTGCACGTAATTGGGTCATTTTTTTTATACGGTGCCTTTTCCGTCCCCAGTACTAAATCATGTTGTATTTTGTCTAAATTTGGACAAATACTAATTCCATTAGGTTTTTCATGTATAGTCAATTGTTATTTATTATGAATACAATGATATGGGCTTCTAAGTTGTTGTTTTCTACATTTTAAAAGCTTTGGTTAAAGATGTAAATTGGATTTTGCATGGGATTTGGGATGTCCCCAGTGTTGTTCATTCAACTTCAATCCCAAAAATAACTATTAAAAACATATACATTTCCAAATATGTTATTATTATTTCATTTTCCTGATCAATATCTATTGAAATCAAATATAGTTTTTATCCATTTTGTTTTTATTTTGTACAAAAAATTAAGGTTTTGCTTACAATAATGCTTGTCCCTGCGATCACTGTCCACCCTGTTATGCTGTGTTAATGTCCCTTTTAAAAGAAAAACATATTTCTCAATCACATCACTCTCATGAGGTGACATCACATCAGTGGAGGGGATTTCAAATGTGGTAAGCTGTGTGATTTTCTACCTCTTTTACCATCTGATTTTTATGTTTTTATCCAATGAGTTTAATGTGGTTGATCATAACGTGTCCACCCTGTTATGCCTAAATATTGAGGAGATCAATCAAATTGAATAATTTCAAAAAAAGTATTTAGTGCAAATTAGATTCCTCATCAAATATTCATGGTCATTCTAGGCATTATGCTCATTTAACTCAAAATGTCCACCCTGTTAGTGTCCACCCTGTTATGTGTCCACTCTGTTCTGGAGACACTCGCCCTATTCAACTACAGAGGGTATTCTAAATAAAATAAAATGTAGATGCCTGAGCTCGACCACTATGTTTTTCAGCAAGCTAGATATGTTCTTTATATAATAGAACATTAACATATATAATCAACAATTTATTTTTCAAAAGTTATGAAGTCCAAATGGCACCGTATAAAAAAAATGACCCGTTTACGTCATTGTCTCTGTTCTTGTCTATTTATTTATGTGCCTGTCGTTCCTATGCGTCTGAACTCCAAGGAGACGAATAATGTTGTTTGAATTTAATTGAAGACGAGAATACATTGAACCCAGTTCAAAGCAACATCCAGATTCAAGCGCAACACTTACTGATTCCTCTGTCTTCATGACTGTCCTCGTCTCTCTCATCTCGTTCGTTATCCAGGTTGGACATCCTGACTGACATCTCTGCAGGGGGGGTTGAGATGAAGAGGGAGGTGGAGAGGCAGGGGGAGGGAGAGTGGGATGTGGAGAGGGCGGGGGAGGTGGAGAGGGAGAGAGTGGGATGTGGAGAGGGAGATAGAGTGGAACAGGGAGGGGGAGGGGAAAATAATTAGATAAACTCAACAATAACGATGATGATCTAAGTTTGTGAGGTGTACAAATTCAGAAGACAATTTCTACGAAAAAGCAAAGCATTAGGGGATTGATAGGTCCAGAGGTGGGTAGAAGAGATCTGAAGAGACGGACATGTGAACTACTGGCTCTACTTTGCAGCAGTAAAGCTCTAGCTGACGATAACTGTTAGCAATGTTGATTGCTTTCAATTAGCTCTTCAGTCAGTGCTAATAACCTGTTAATAATTGTCTCATTAACACCAGGCTTGGCTGCTGTGTGTGTGTGTGTGCGTGTGTGTGTAAAGGTCAGCCACTGAGTACAGAACTTTACTTAATTCAATCATTCCCACAGCAGCCCCTTGCATTATCAAGGCTGAGAGCTCCATAGGCTATATCGAGGTAATTACTGTCTGGCCTGGAGCCTAACATTTTTCAGTTGGTATCTAATGAAAAACCTTAATTTCAAAGTGTCCTCATAAGATGTTACAGATTAAGACAGAGTCTCGATAGAATCGCAAGAATATTTAATGTCTACATAACTGAAGTCAGTCTGAGTGGAAGCATCCAAGGCCATAGGCTATAATAGTCAAATACTTCAATTATTATCCAGCTTGCTGGATAGTTGCTCTTTGTAGGAGTGAATGGTAAGCTAACAGCGAAAACATACAAGATTTGTGGAGAAAATAGGCTCACCTATTTTCTCCACAACGTATTATCTATTTATTTTTTATGTAAAGTAACTTTAAATAGTCATTTGAAATGTCATTTCACACGACTTTGATCCCAACATAAGCAAGATGGAAATGTATCTGTCACATTGTTGCCGTGGCAAGAGAATAACAAAGAGAGAGAGAGAGATCAATGGGGAAAAAAAAAGACATATTTACAGATGTAGACATTGAAACTGTAGTCTATGGAGTGTATGCTAAGCTAACAGTCAAGTCCAGTATGTCAGTGTACGCTAAGCTAACAGTCAAGACCAGTACGTGAGTGTATGCTAAGCTAAGTGTCAAGTCCATTACACAAGTGTATGCTAAGCTAACAGTCACGTCCAGTACGTATGCTAAGCTAACAGCCATGTAGAGGTGTCTTACCCTGGGCGGCCAAAGGGGACATGTGCTGGTGGGAGCGGCGGTGGATCTGGTGGCGGTATGCGTACACGGCCAACACCAGAACCATGATACATCCCATGATGCCCCCGGCTACCGGTCCCACCGGCGCACTCTTGATCATGTTGAGAGATGCCACCTCTTCGTCTGGGGGGAAAGGAGAGAGAGAGAAAGAGGGAAAGAGAGAGAGATGAGGGGGAAGATCTCTCAAATACGCCCGCAACAATCTGTTTCATTCTGTACAGTATTCAAGCGCTCAGACTACATGCTACAATACCTGGTACCCGTTCGAAAGCTGATAAAGTAGCACGTTATCGATTTAAAATGTGACAAACAAAGTCAAACGAAATGCAACGTCGTGGATTCTAAATGGTAGACGACCTGCATGTTGCTGCCACTGGTTGATACGTTGCACTCCGTGCCAGATAGTGCTAACGATGTGTTAAAAACAGATTCCTGTATCGGCAGAATCAGAATCGACAATGGCAATGGGGGTAGACCAGGCCTGGGACGTTGAAGACATTCACTTCGTCTAATGGTAGAGGCTTGTGTCTTCCACGTTGCGAGACCCAGAGTGGAACCAGAAACCGGTCACAACTTGCAAAATAAAGACACTGTACTAACTCTCTCTACTCACCCAGGTTACCCATCCCATCCATGTAGGGGCTCTTGGCCCCCACGATGCCCCCGAAGCACTCCTTCTGGAGGGCACAGTATGGCTTGTCTAGGTGGGTCTTCCCATCGCTCTCCACCATGCACCACTCACAGTCCAGCACCCCAAAACAGTCACTGTGGGTGGACACCAATGAGAACAGTTAGAGACCGGGTCTAACAGACATTTTTTAGGGAGATTTACTTCACAGAATCGTGTTTTTCATATCTTGTGATTTGATATTCACAGAAGATATTCTGAAACAATAAGAGATGAACTCCCATCTGTTCAACTTCAGTTACTTTATGACAGACACTGACAAATGTATCTCTTTATGAGGATTATTATATTCTAGTATTACTGGGCCCTGTTATCCCCCAAGGTATCCAACAGGTTGACACTTAACAATATCTCTTGGTTTCAATATTTCTGATGAACACCATCACATACACTGTTCAATAACATTGAATCATACACAGCCTGACAGTTAACTTTTTCTCCTGGTCTAGAGATTGTCTAGTATTATTGGGCCTTGTCCTTCCCTGAGGTGTCCACCGAGTGGCGCTGTGGTCCGTACCTGCTGGTGAAGCGCTGGCTGCAGCGTGTGTTGATGCACTGGGGCAGTGTGTCCTGCAGGCTGGGATCGATCACGGTCAGGGACAGGGGCTCCTGGTGAACCTCACAGCTGGGATTCCTGCAAAACACCATCACACACGGTCACACTAGAGCGATGAGCACGTACCACACGGTAACGCCACTGCAATAAACATGGCCGCAGCATCAATGATGTACACAAACGGTCAACAATCAAAACAGCTCTAAGTGCATCGCCTCACCATACGTCGTTCGAAACAAAACAACGAGACCACTGGCAGTCATTGAAATGCTAATTACATGTTCACAACATCTAAAATAAAGAGGCAATTAGCATCTAAGAGTCAGGTTGTCGAAAGAGCTCAATCATAACAGAGGGACAACATCAATGTGTCACTACTGAAGGACAGCTTTGTGGAGGATCTGTTCAACAGCCTCCCTCTGTCCTGTCACACAGAGACGCAGACAGGCAGGTTGTGGTGGAGTCACTGAGTGGAACAGTAGAGTGAAATGACTGAAAGGTGTGTGTGTGTTTGTGTGTGTGTGTGTGTGTGTGTGTGTTTGTGTGTCAGGGTGTTGCAGTGTGTGTGTGTGTGTGTGTGTGTGTGTGTGTGTGTGTGTGTGTGTGTGTGTGAGGAATCCCAGCAATATGATTATTATGACAAACAAGGGTGGATGAGATGAGAGTGACTGTCCTAATGAGGAGACTGAGCTGCATGACTAACCGAGTGAGGCGCCTGTGGCCACACACACACACACACACACACACACACACACACACACACACACACTAGGGCTGCACGATTAAGCGAGAGTTTTTGCAGGGTGAGATGTCTGCAGATGAAAGTAAGCAAGTTGAAACGTTAACAAATATAATTGCTGAGTGTTCTGGCAGAGAAAGTTGGTTCAAATTGGTCATTATTATCGTGACTAGAAAGTGTCTGATTATAGTTCCATGGTGTGAATAGTGTCAAAGAACTAGCAAGCTAGCTAGCTAGCTCAGATGTGATTAGATGAGCTAGTCTGCTTTAAGGCTGCCACGATTAGTCGACTAGTCACGACGACGTCGACTACCAAAATCGTCGCCGACATATTTGGTAATCGCCGTAGTCGCATGTTTTTTTGGAGCTGAAATAAGCGTTTTTTTTTTTTTTTTTTTTTGCCTAGCACCAGGGGAGCCCCCCCTCCCAAATTTCGTTGTTTGGTACCTGTACTATATCAATGACAATAAAGACCATTCATTTCATTCGATAAGCATTCGTTTTTCTTCCCTGAAGCTGCCACTGGCTAGCGTCTCCCAGTGTCTTTGATGTACATGCGCAGTGTCGGTCATCCGGGGCACACGTGACTTCCCCGGAAAAACAAACAGAGAAATGTCTTCCTGTCCTCGTACCTCTAAAGTGTGGGAGCATTTCAACCACAACGTTGAAAAAAAGAATGTAAAATGTAAAATTTGCAAAGCTGAACTCGCTTATCATGGCAGCACGTCTGATGCGCGAGCATCTAAAAAGGAAGCACGTTGTGGCAGATGACGAGGAAGACGATGGCTCGTCTCGGTAAGCTAGTTAGCTTGTTATTGGCTAACGATATCGTTACGTTAAAAGCCTTCTTACATTATTTTACGTTGTCATCAAAGCGATACTTATCAAATAGCTAAAAATGTTGTCTTAACGTTACAGTGCTAAGAAGGCGCGTTCTACTATGAGATGAGTGAAGCAAAGCAAAACTTTTGTACTCTGTACAAGTATTTATTTTTGTTTTTGTATTCTTTTGGTTGCCTAGTGCCTAGCCTACCTCATTTTACTCAGCAGTTTGCACCCTCTACTACTCTTTACATTACATTACATGCAAGTGATGCCAGAAATAAATCTGCAAAGTTCATTAAAATATCTATTTTTGAGTGAACAATCATTTTAATTGTCTTTATTTTTAGTTAGCACATGCCTACAACAACTAACAACTTCAAGCTAAATTTAGAAGCTGATTTAGAAGATGATAGCTAAATAAGAGCGATTGAGTAATTGTGCGATAAGCTGTAATTTATGATCCGATTAGTCGACTAATCGTTAAAATAATCGGTGACTAGTCGACTATGAAAATAATCGTTTGTGGCAGCCCTAGTCTGCTTGCACACTTGTCAGCTAAAGAGCTAACTGGATGCACTTTATTATTTTACTTATAGTAGATATTCTTATTCTGCTAGAATTGGGCTTCATGGTAATACCATAATGATAGATTTACAGTACATGGACAGTGGATTGAAGCATTGGAACAAACCCTCGCTCATTGGAAATGTCTGAGAGATGTCAGAGAGCTGAAAAATGTCAGAGAGCAGGACGGTGTCGGCACACCAGAGAGAGAGAGCCCCTGAACACGTACAAACAAAATGCATGTTGATACGACCTTCCTAACCGGAGATATGGCCGCATTTTACAATATACTTCCGTTAGATCACTTTAAAAATGATATTGCAAATTGAATCGCTATCGCAATATCTGTCAGAAAAATCGCAATTAGATTTCATTCCCAAATCGTGCAGCCCTAACACACACACACACACACACACACACACACACACACACACACACACACACACACACACACACACACTCATTGGGAGTCATTCATTTACGCTTGTGACTGTACAGCAACCATCAATACATACAATATTAACACAGAGGATGTTTCAAATGTGGGTTAACAGATACAATAGCATTACTGTACAACTAGATCTACTCTAAGGGTACAAAAAGCAACGCCGTCTCCATATTGAGCAGCTACCGATAATAGCAGATATAGAGCAATACCTTGCTAACTGTATAGCCTTTCTCTTGGAGATGTGGGTCATCTGAAGGCCCCTAACCACCAGCTTGTGAACATGACCCAGGCTGCCAAAAATGAAAACTAAAAGTTGACACTTGTAGCCTAGTTGTGAGATGTTCAGCTTGAGCTGCTTATATTTCAGCAACTTGGTTAAAAAGGCTTCCTCCAGGCTGTGGTCGAAGGTACAGCCAACCTCGAGAATTAACACCTCTCTACTACTCTCATTAACCAACCCAATGATAGTGATTAATGCCCCTCTCACCTGTTCTCAGCATAGGTGAGGTTGCCTGTACACTCGTTGACCTCCAGGGGGCACTCACACGGGCACTCACACTCATTCTGCTCCATTCTGTAGAGCACACAGAGAAATGACAGTCAGTCTTCTGAGTGGTCAGACATGCAACATTAGGACCATGGAACTCTCTAATGTGCATGCAACAGTTTGAAATTCATGTTACAGTACACATTCTTACACAGTAACAATATCAAACACTTCAAAATTCCTACTAATGTCTTCTGTCCAGTCTAGTGCAGTTATAGTGCCCTGACACTGTCTCTGACACTGTAGCAGCCCATGTCCCTGTCCCTGACCTGTAGCAGTCCATGTCCCTGTCTCTGTCCATGACCCAATCCCTGTCCCCTGAGCCCTGTCCCTGTCCCCTGACCCATGTGTCTGTCCCTGTCCCCTGACCAGTGTGTATGTCCCTGTCCCCTGACCAGTGTGAATGTCCTTGTCCCCTGACCAGTGTGAATGTCCTTGTCCCCTGAGCCGTGTCTGTCCCTGTCCCCTGACCCTTGTGTCTGTCCTTGTCCCCTGTCTACTGAGCCCTGTCCCTGTCCCCTAACCTGTGTGTCTGTCCATGTCCCCTGAGCCGTGTGTATGTCCCTGTCCCCTGAGCCGTGTGTCTGTCCATGTCCCCTGAGCCGTGTGTCTGTCCATGTCCGTCTGACCTGTGACAGTTGAGGCAGAGGCGGTCCACGGTGCTGCAGGCACAGAAGGCCAGCGAATCACACGTCTCGTTGACGATGCCAGCGAACGCGTTGGTGCCGGGGATCCGGGTCAGCCGGTACTTGGAGCAGTGGCTTCCATGGACCAGGTTAGTCAGGTCACCCTGAGGAGGAGGAAGAGATAGAGAGAGAGAGAGAGAGAGAGAGAGAGAGAGAGAGAGAGAGAGAGAGAGAGAGAGAGAGAGAGAGAGAGAGAGAGAAAGAGAGAAAGAGAGAGAGAAAGAGAGAAAGAGAGAAAGAGAGAAAGAGAGAGAGAAAACACATACGTTGTGTTACTGATGCTTCACAGAGAGCATTTTTGATTTGATTTTGATTTGATTTGATTTGATTTATCTTTGCAGCATTAGCAGAACATCAAGTATGCAGTAACCATTTAACACCACCGGGTGGTGCTATAACACTTGGATAATCACAAACCTGGCCATTGGATTATACTGGATTATACCTATTTTCTTTCATTTCTCCAGCTTTCTCCTGAAGTATGCACCTGTGTGTATGTGCACTTCCTCAAATGGATTTGACATGGAATGGATTGGTGTTATAATAGCTCATGCTGAGACTGATCCTATTCTTTTAAAACCATGTTAATGCCTAGTTCAGCTGAAGGGTGGAGAAACGGAATGAACAATTACACTCTCAACTATGTGCATGTCTGTCTGTCTGTCTGCATGCCTGTCTGCATGCCTGTCTGCTTGTTTGAATGCCTGTCTGTCTCCACTCACCACAATGCTGGTGTTGAATTTGTAGAAGCGCTGGACCGTACGGTCACTGAAGCTGTTGCACAGGTTCTTCTTGACAAAGTTTGGGTGGTTGAGGATGTCATTGGCCACCAGCGGTTCCTGATCAGGGAAGAAAGAGAATAAGAGAGAGAGAGAGAGAGGGGGGGGGGAGTCAGTGGAATGAGGAAATACATTCTCAAGGTGACTATAGAACAGCTGAGGGGGAGAGAGATAGCATCGAGGGGGCGTGTCCAGGGTGTGTGTGTGTGTGTGTACCTTGTGTGTGATGTGCTGCTGCTCTGCAGGGGCGTGGCCTTTAGGGTCGATGAGGGTGGGGTGGGCCACCAGGTATCCTCTGTCCTCCATGATGAAACACCTACACACACACACACACACACACACACACACACACACACACACACACACACACACATCAGCACAAACCCAGCAATCCTTTCCGAAAATACTCACACGATTGCACCCAAGAACAAACGATATGAAAAAGTCACATCGCTGAATAATAACAAACAGTGAAAGTAAGCACTAAAGCCAACATGATTTCAGAGGAATTAAGGCTTATCCCTCCTTCTGTAGGGGACTCTTATCGAATTACCTTGAAGGGAATAGTACTACCCCGTCTAAATACACACAAAACAAATAACCTGAACACCTTCAGAACTGAAATCCATCTGATCTGGGCACAATGGAGGTTTAAGCCCAGAGTGGATGAGTGGGTAAAGGAGCACCGCATGGGCCCGACTGCCGGCTCCGCTCCCAGGATTGTCCTGAGGCCCGCCACTAACCCACTCTGCCAAACACACGGCCATTCAGACCCCACTCCCCTGGGCTAATCCTGTTTAATGGCCACTGAACAAGCAAGATGGGGAGAGAGAGAGAGAGAGAGAGAGAGAGAGAGAGAGAGAGAGAGAGAGAGAGAGAGAGAGAGAGAGAGAGAGGGAGAGAGAGAGAGAGAGAGAAAGGAGGTATTGGATGGATAGAGAGAGAGAAAGAAAAAGAGGAGGTGGAGGAGAGAGAGAGAGAAATACAGAGCAATAAAAGGAGGAGAAAGACAAAGGGAGACCCAGACTGTGAAGAGTGCAAGAAAGAGAGGGAGGGAGGGAGGGAGGGGGGGGGGGGGGGGGGTAGTGAAGCAGCAGCACCATCTACCATAACAGGATGTCTTTGGAATGTAATTATAACCAGCTTATCTCCTTTTGTCCCTCTCTCTCTCCTCTTCTTCATAGTGGGCACAAAGTTGATTTCTGCCTCTATGGGACTTCCCCAGGCTCCTCTAACTGAGCAGAGGGCATGCTGGGATGCTGGAGGACTCGGTGAATGTACCACTCAATCTGGCATAGCTTTATTCAAACACTCTCAGTGGGGCATCCTTCAGGAAAAACCATTGAACTAATGCCACAGACGCCTATACCATAAGAGGGAGGAGGAAGACCCCGGAGAAGAAGAACCTACCGGATCTTGTTGCCCTTGTCCTGGTTGCAGATGGGGAGCAGGTCCAGCAGCACCTTGTAGAAGTAGCGCAGGGTGAAGTCTATGCCCATCACGGCCACCGCATAGCCAGAGGCCATCTGAGAACTAGAGACAGGGAGAGAGAGAGACACACACACACACACACACACACAATTATTTAATAGAACACATTTCATATTCAACACCTTCCCTTGTGTGTGTGGATGAAGAAAAAAAAAAAGTCACACACACACACACACACACCTCCCGTCTGAGAGCTGTGCAGACGCCGCAGGATATGTTCACTGGGGCAGAACCGGCATAAACACCCTGACTGAGTCTGCCTTATCAGAGAGTGTGTGTGTGTGTGTGTGTGTGTATGTGTGAGTGTGTGTGTGTGTGTGTGTGTGTGTGTGTGTGTGTGTTGCAGTGCCTGCAAGCCTCAGAGATAAGTATCTATCAATCTTAATCCACCGACTCTGTAACAGTTTCCATTGATTGTCTTCAGTCTGAAGCTCAAAATGGAGATGAAAAGGTGTCTTGTGAGCAGACACAGGTGACATCCGGGGGCCATTGCACCAATTCAGATCAATGCCTCAACAAACCCCCACAGTTTCCTGGCAGATATTTCACACTACATCTTTAATGTTTGTGTCATCTGTACCACAAGAGATAATGAAACGCCACCAACACTGACAGGAATAAAGGGCTTCTTCGAGCAACAAAAATGGAATGACTGAAAAGTGTTGCCTGATTCTATTTCTAATGGTTTAGATCATTTCCTCAATTCAATAAAGTGCCCAAAAAAGTAGGAGACTCTGAACTGGAATATCGACAATGACAACAACAGTCTCCAGTAAGCGACTGTCAAGGTTGTCATAGTGAATTAAGTTGAATTCGGTCGTGATCATTTCCTGGGAGAGAGCATACACAAGCGGGGTTTCACCCAATCACAGCCTGGTGTTTTTTTTTGTGGGTTTGAACCAATCGCAGTGTGGTAGTGGACTCCTCCCCCTACCTGGAGGCGTGGATGGTGTGGCTGATGGTGACCACGTAGCCGGCTCCTCCCACATCCAGGTAAGGTCCAGTGAAGGTGATGAGGCCAGGGTTGGCCACCGCGTGCTGGTACCTACAGGGGAACATGGGTCAAAGGTTAAACAGTTCAAGACAACGGCCAACACTTACACCATGACATCACAGGCTAGGTCATAACAACACATTTTTTGCCAATTTGAAATGTTGTAGTAACGATGTCTCCAGTTGTCTAAATTGTAACAGTGTTGTATTTATACCGCCAGTTCTGCACCACTGTTTAATGTTTTTCATTCCAGTTTTTGTTTTCGGTTTCTGCTGTTTTTGTGTACATCTATGTTGAAAATGCCACTTAAATATGAATCAGACAAACTCATTAATTATGTATTTTATTCTTATAGGGCTTCTTCACAAACCCAGAGCACTTAAAGTTAAAAAAAACTGAACATTTTTGGGGGACCTGCCAGACCTGCCATGCACAGTAAGGTACTAAAAAGACTAGGAGAAAAGGCAACTTATCGAAAAGTGATATCCTGACTGAAACATTTGTTGGAACATTTCAGGGGGAGAATACATTTGTCTCCTGAAGAACTGCAAATGTCTTGTCAGGCACACACACGTAGAGTTGTCTTGTCAAGGCACACACGTAGAGTCTCGAGAAGGGTTTACAGTGAACCTGGAAACAGTCCCAAACCATTCCCAATTCCTTCCCAACCAGAAACAGAGAGAGAAAACTCCACAGAGGGGGACTCAACTCTCTATCGCTCCCTAGGAGTCTGGAACTATATCAAAGCCCCCCCCCCAGCCCCCTCTCATCCCCCCCCCCCCCCACCCTCCTCCCTAAATAAACCTCACCATTGTCTTCTGGTCGGGTCGAAGGCTTTATCCATGAGCGAGCCTGGGTAAATCCGGAGCACCCCATTGGGCGTTGCTATGTAACGGCGCACAATGTAGCAGTTGAGGCTACTCATTTCCATTAGTGTCATCCATTCATCTGTGACGTGACTGGTCGCCATTACCTCGTTCCTGACCGACGACTGGGGAGGAGACAAAGAAGGGGACATAGCAGGGTTCCTTTAACACTGGCCTGGGAACAGGGACGAGCCTGGGCTGCAGGAGGGCCCAAATTTTACACACACACACACACACACACACACACACACACACACACACCGACAGACAGACAGACTGACAGACTGACAGACTGACAGACACAACACACCGACACACACACACCGACACACACACACCGACACACCGACACACCGACACACACACACACACACACACACACACACACACACACACACACACCTCTAACTCTAGCCTCCCCCCCCCCCGGCAACCCAAACAGAAAAGGACTGTGTCTTAAAGACAAACACAGAAGTGGAAGAACCTTTGAGTGGAAATTGTGTTTCATTATGTTGGGATGTTCTGGTGTGGCGTGTGTGTGGGGGGGGCTCTGTGGTGACCACAGCAGAGTGTGTATGGCAGATGGAGAACCAGAGCTTAATCAACGAGCACACGACTGACAGAGGAACCTCAGTGTTTTATTACATCTTATTTAAAACGGTTATGTAACTAGATGGCAGCCTCTGCTCTGAGAAACAGTATGAGCCAAAATGAAATCAATCAAATCCAGCAGTGTGTGTGTGTGTGTGTGTGTGTGTGTGTGTGTGTGTGTGTGTGTGTGTGTGAGAGTGTGTGTGTGTGAGTGTGAGTGTGAGTGTGTGTGTGCGTGGATGCTTGCGTGTGTGTGTACCTTCAGCCCAGGGTTGGCTATGAGGCGTGTGTTGTCACTCAGGTAGGCGGTGTAATGCTCCACCATGCGCTTGGTCTCTGGCTGACTCAGGTGCTCGTAGGGAGAGGA
The DNA here is from genome assembly GCF_963989245.1 of Nansenia antarctica. Lineage (NCBI taxonomy): Eukaryota > Metazoa > Chordata > Actinopteri > Argentiniformes > Microstomatidae > Nansenia > Nansenia antarctica. The sequence continues at coordinate 98,295,776 of NC_137674.1, read as the reverse complement.
GAAACTCCCAGCAGCCAACATCACCGTAGGACTCTCTGAGAGGGAGAGAGAGAGAGAGAGAGAGAGAGAGAGAGAGAGAGAGAGAGAGAGAGAGAGAGAGAGAGAGAGGGAGGGAGAGGGAGAGAGAGAGAGAGAGAGAGAGAGAGAGAGAGAGAGAGAGAGAGAGAGAGAGAGAGAGAGAGAGAGAGAGAGAGAGAGAGAGAGAGAGAGGGAGAGGGAGAGAGAGAGAGAGAGAGAGAGAGAGAGGAGAGAGAGAGAAACGGGTGAGTAAACGATTACACATATGACTCTCATCAACTACAGTTAGAGTACATGCCCAGCCTTTCTCAAATTGAAGAATGTCCTCATCCCTCTAGCTGCTCTATAACCCTGCCCAAGCCCCCCTTGACTCCCCAGCTTCAAGCCCCCAGCTCCTACAGTAGTCCCCTACCCCAGCCCCTGCCCCTAGCCCCTCTACCCCAGCCCCTACCCCAGCCCTTCTACCCCAGCCCCTGCCCCTAGCCCCTCTACCCCAGCCCTTACCCCAGCCCTTCTACCCCAGCCCCTGCCCCTAGCTCCTCTACCCCAGCCCCTACCCCAGCCCTTCTACCCCAGCCCCTGCCCCTAGCTCCTCTACCCCAGCCCTTCTACCCCAGCCCTTCTAACCCAGCCCCTGCCCCTAGCCCCTCTACCCCAGTCCCTCTATCCCAAGCCCCTGCCCTTAGCCCCTCTACCCCAGCCTCTACCCCAGCCCTTCTACCCCAGCCCCTACCCCAGCCCTTCTACCCCAGCCCCTACCCCAGCCCTTCTACCCCAGCCCCTGCCCCAGCCCTTAGCCCCTCTACCCCAGTCCCTCTATCCCAGCCCCTGCCCTTAGTCCCTCTATCCCAGCCCCTCTCCCCCAGTCCCAGCCTCTCACCGACGGTGGCCAGCTGTTTGAAGTGCAGACAGGAGCTGGGCTGGCCCAGCAGGTCGAGGCGGTGGTAGAGCAGCTTGGAGCTGGGCGCCGTGTTCATGTTCTTCAGGTGCTTGACGGGGATCTCCGGCTGCACGTACACGATGCACAGGATGAAGGACGTGTCCTGGACCTGCAGGGGAGAACACAGGTAAGACCAGTTCCCATGAGACAGAGGGAAGGATGAGGGGGCAGAGAGAGAGAGAGAGAGAGAGAAAGAGGGATGGATGGACAGAGAGAACAGTCTCATTAACCACAGTGACATTACACACACACACCCCTGCTCCTGTCTGCCCTCTCCTCCAGTGTGTTTATGCTCAGATGTCACAGCGTAGGTGTGTGTGTGTGTGTGTGTGTGTGTGTGTGTAGTGTGTGTGTGTGTGCGTGTCACAGCGAGTGTGTTACGCCGCCCCCCCCCCCCCCCCCCCCCCGGGGCCTCCCGCTGTCGATGAGATAAATGTGCTGTGCTTAACGACGGCGCCGACGACAGGGTGACTCAGCGCCACCATCCCGACTTCTAAATGAAACACCCTGACTGATGCTGAGCTGGCCTGGAAGAGGAGGGGAGAGGAGAGATGGGGAGGGGAGAGGAGAGGAGGGAGGGGACCGAGTGGCGTGGGAATCATGGCCGTAACACCCCCCCCCACCCCCCAACTGCCCTCCCTTTCACTCTGACACAAGACTTTCCTAGACTAGTTCAGGAAAATTATTATTCGGCTTTCGACATTGACGAGTTACACATGGACACAGATGTAGGGCGGAAGAAGTAGTCCCGGCTAAAAAAAAAATACCTGTCTGAAAAAGTAGTCCCAGCTAAAAAGGTGACTTCTGTCTGAAGTCCAACTAGCTGCCAAGTTGGAAAAAATAGCATATTTAAGACTAAATGCAGCTACTGTATATGTTTTTGCTGTCCTCTCTCATTTTTCCTAAAACATGTCAGGGAACGGTGAGAGGGGGGGGGGTTATGGTGAGGGAGACTGATTGGAGGTGACAGACCTGGGTGGGAACCACTGTGACTGGCCTGGGGGAGAGAGATGGAGAGATGGAGGAAGGAACACAGAGAAGGAAGAGAGAGAGACTGTAGCACATGGTCAGAGAGAGAGAGAGAAGGAGAGAGAAAGAGAGAGAGAAAGTGAGAGAGGCACATAGGAGAGTAGTAGTGTACCAGTTTCCAGGCGTAGCTGACGTTGTAGGCCTCTCTGCTGGGGTCTCGGAGGCGGTTGGTGTGCCAGGACAGGGAGGAGTTGGTGGGGACGGCTATCACCTGGCTCCCTAGGGGCAGGCTGGGGGGCACAGGGAGCACAGACATGGGTGTTAGCAACCAAAATGCAACACACACACACAGCATTTTCAATGTACAAATATAAATGCAATACATACACACACAAACACAATACGCACACACACACACATCACCAGCAGTATCTTGATCCCTTGACCCCCCCCCCCCCAACCCCCGCCACCCCCGTCACCTGAGTATGTTGTGGCGCACCACAGGGAACCCTGGGATATTCTCGTAGTGGATGATGTCAGTGTGCAGGGGTGGCTCCGTCATCAGGTATGGCCGCGTGAGCGACGGGTGCATCAGGGTGTAACCTGGGAAACCAACAGCAACATCATCATCATCATCATCAGGAAACATATCAGCAATCACTCTGGCAGGCCATCTACGGAGCCCCGTGGGACCCCAGGGGCCTCGCCAACCTCCTCTCATCCCTGAGACGGGCTACTGCTCCCTGAGCAGGGTACGGCCTGGTAAGGCCTCCCCCTACTACTGTGGTCCCTTCTCCAGGCCGGGAGCAGCACAGAGCGGTGCAGGGCAGGGGGAGAGGAGAGGAGGGCAGCAGTAATAGCTTTGGGAGCAGTGGAAGCCCCTGAGAGGCTTGGGGAGGGGGGTGTATTTTAAGGAGGGTAAACAAACACGTCTTGGCCCGGATCCATGAGGCTGTCTGGGGCTAGGATCCCTGGCTGTCTGGGGCTAGGCTGTCTGGCTGTCTGGGGCTAGGCTGTCTGGCTGTCTGGGGCTAGGCTGTCTGGCTGTCTGGGGCTAGGCTGTCTGGGGCTAGGCTGTCTGGCTGTCTGGGGCTAGGCTGTCTGGGGCTAGGCTGTCTGGGTCTAGGATCCCTGGCTGTCTGAAAATAGGGTGTCTGGGTCTAGGGTGTCTGGGTCTAGGGCAGGGGTGGCCAACCAGTCGGAGACTAAGAGCCACAAAAAATTGTTGGGGTACCAGAAAGAGCCACATCAAACATGCAGGCTCACAAAAGCGCTCATTCACACACACACGCAATACATTTCCAATAGGCTATGAGACCAGTGGTGTCATTTCAGCAAAAGGCAAGGTATGGCAAGGTCTGAGTGGGGGGGTTGAACCCCCTCGGTGGATTTTTTTTTTTAAAACAGTTGTGCAATAGTCAATTTTGGTGAGTTGTTTCTATACAATTTACTTATGTGACATTAAGGTAATGAATAAAGGAGACAACTACAGTATGCAGGTAGTACATCTTTCCTAGCAGGCAGACTGGTTCAATCTCCTTAGAAACAAAACATAACAGATTTAGCTATTCTCAACTCTAAATTAACTGCACTGTTAAAACGCTAGATTTAGACCTCACCTGTGTCCCTGTACTTGTCTCTGCTGCCCTTTGACCAAAAGAGGTCTTTATGTCCATTTTCCTTTTTTCCCCTGGCATATTTGTTTTACCAGCTCACCTAGTAAAAGTGAGACGATTGATAATATCAAAAACATGCTTGCACACACATATAACTTACTCACACACAAGTCAGTGTTACTGGCCCCAATTTGGTACAATTATTACTGAAATTATTGAGAATAGAGACATGGTTGACATACGTAAACTAGCTGTTGTAATCTTTAATGTTCGCTAACTAGCGAACTCACTCAAATAACATTAGAACATGTTTGTACTGACAGAACATGACATGAACTTGTTCATTAATATGTTACATTTGAACCAACATTATGTAAATGGAATTTATACAGTTTGTTTAACACACCTGAATGAACGAGAATCGTGGACAAGGTTTTAACATTAACGTTACTCATGGCTTGTTTATTGAGGAACCGATGTCCCGCTCCAGTGTTGCCAGATAGGCCTACTTTTGGTCACTCTGGACGGGTGGATTCGGCAGCTTTTAGACTGGTTGGGCTGGAAATTGTCAATCCCGTCTGGCAACCCTGTGCTCCACTACATCGCCTGGCTGGTGGGGTGAGATGGAGCCGGGAGGGTTTGAGTTATAGTTGTGTGTAGTGGATAAAATCACCAAAATGACTAAACGTGATTCAGATTTTTAAAAATGTTAAGCCAGGTATGGCGAGTGCCATGAATTGCCATACCAAAGCGACGCCTATTGAGACACAGAGAGCGAGCCACGCACTTTTAATGAATGGATTAAAGAGCCGCACAGAGACAGGCAAAGAGCCACATGCGGCTCGCGAGCCGCGGGTTGGCCACCCCTGGTCTAGGGTGTCTGGGTCTAGTAGCCGCTGCCAGCTGGTGGGAGCAGGTGTTCAGTCTTACACAGGGAGATGGGAGGAGAGAGGAGGGGAGGGGAGCAGAGAGGAGAGGAGGGGAAGAGGGAGGAGAGGAGGGGAGGAGAGAGGAGAGGGATAATTCCCCTTTCTCTAAACACAAGGTATATACAGTATCTCTGACCTCATTAACTCGACAGTGAGTCTCATGAGTACAGTACATGAGAGCTGTACACAGAGTCTCTGTGCATCTGTGTATTGTGTTTACGTAGGGTGTAATTGACAGTGGCCTATTAGGTAGAACACACCTAATGACTTGAATCATTAATTATCATTAATTAGGAGTCATTAATCATGCTGTGGGTCCAGTGACACTAAGCCTACAAGGTGTAGTACAGCCAAAAGACAACACAGTCATTATAACAGCACCATCTTTAGACTCGCTACATAAAACAAACACCAAAAATCTATCTAGAAAGCGCCCAGATTAGACAATACACTGTAACTTTCAATGATAGACAAAATAATTTAAATAAATAGTAAACACAGCTAAGCTGTTTGTCTAAACTAAGCCCTAAATACGCTAGAACGCCAAAAGAAGCAAAAACATTAAGCCAAGTCCTTCTAGCTGTGTGTGTGTGTGTGTGTGTGTGTGTGTGTGTGTGTTTGGCTTGTGTGAGTATGTGTGTGTGTGCATATGCATACGTGTGTGTCCACTGAACAGGTCCACACTGTTCCCCAGGGCCTGGCGAGCCCTGCTCAGCTAAATTGATGTCATGGCCTGTCCGTCAGTCAGTCCGTCCATCCGTCTGCGTGCTGTGTGTGTGTGTGTGTGTGTGTGTGTGTGTGTGTGCCACATGTCTTTCCCTCTAATGGTTTGTAAAGTGCTCTGAATGACTCTCCCTCTCTGACCACCTGACTGATTCAGACTGGCAGTGCCAGTCAGCCTGAACCTCCCAGGCGGGCCAACGCAGACGGGCAGCGACCTACAGTAGGTAACTGTGTACCGGTGTGGTGCCGGTGCCAGAAGCTGTCTACACTCTGGAATGACCCAGAGAAGGAAACCAGGAAAACCAGGGCTTTTTAGGGCGAGGCCTGGGTCAGTCAAATATGCCCTGGAGTGAAGAGAAGGAGGAGGAAGAGAAGGAGGAGGAAGAAGAGAAAGAGGGCGTACCTTTGTTGTCTATGAGGAAGGTGTAGGAGGCCAGGGAGTCCTGGTAGTAGGTGACGTCCTCCAGGATGTAGGCCAGGTTCACGTCCACCCCGATCACGCCCAGCAGAAGGTTACCAAAGTAACACGGCCGACTCACCGTCATGATGAAGCCTGGAGGGGTGGGGGGGGGGGGGGGGGCACTTTTGTTAAAGCCTCCCCTTTACAACACTGTCTGCGTGCGCATGCGTGTGCGTGTGTTTGTGTGTGTGTGTGTGTTTATCTTTGGTGTGAGTGTTAGTGTGTTTATCTTTGGTGTGTGTGTGTGTGTGTGTTAGGATCAGCTCTCGTCCCCTCAGCTCCAACTGTAACAACCACAACAGTGTGTGTGTGTGTGTGTGTGTGTGTGTGTGTGTGTGTGTGTGTGTGTGTGTGTGTGTGTGTGTGTGCGCGTGTGTCTGACCCTGGGTCAGTGGTCGGGCCAGGTGTGAACCCACCGTCTCCCATGGGGTCCGTGTAGGGCAGGCTGAAGCGGGCCAGGTCGATCATGCGGTTGGGCAGGTTGATGTAGAAGCGGCCCACACTGGTCTCCAGGTTACTGAGCTGGTTCAGAACCATCATGCTCCCCTTGACCACGGGCAGCGCCGAGCGGTCCGGAAAGCCGTACTTCACCGAGTTCTGCTCCGCTAGGTCCCGGAGGAACGCCAGCTCCTTCAGTCCTGTTACTCCCTCTGTGTGTGTGTGTGTGTGTGTGTATGTGTGTGTGTGTGTGTGTGTGTGTGTGTGTGTGTGTGTGTGTGAAAGAGAGAGAAGAAAGAGAGAGAGAGACATAGTCACATCAGTCTCACATTCACATAACGACCATGCTTGTCATTGTATTGGCAAAGTCAATATTTCTAATATAATAACACATTCTGATACAAGAATAATAATAAAGTCTCTAGACACTGATTTGGTTTCACAAGCGCAGACAGACCGCCCGAGGAGACGTCATTGACTCGGCATGCCAGCCCAGCTGTCACTGGGCACGCGTGGCATCTGACAACCTTTCAGAGAGGATCTAACATGGGGGGCATGCCAACACGGGGGGCAGATCACTGATTACATTCTAGGAGGAGGAAGCCTCAACGCTGAGGGTCTAGCTGTTTAGTTTAAGTTTAGTTTTTTCACCACAGTATTGGAACGAATTCCCTCGTGCCTCTGAGGCAAATTACTATGCTGGTATTCAAGAAGGACTGCATTATTGTACAGTATCCACTTGTAGCTTCTATCAACTCATTGTATGGCCTGTTATTTATTTATTTATTAATTTAGTTGGACATGTTATTTTGTTTTGTTTCTCTTGTGCCTTGTAAGCAGGCCCATCCTGAAAGACGGACCCTGGTCTCAGAGAGACTCCTGGGGGATGTTGGACTACAGGAGCCAGTGAGAGTAGAGAAACTAAACTTTAAGGAAAAACTCCTTAGACAGAGATTTAGAAAAATATGTTTTTCTTTATTTTGTCATGCTCTATACAATTTTTTTTTTCTAAATCTCTGTCTAAGGAGTTTTTCCTTAAAGTTTATGCCGAGTGCGAGTTTCTCTACTCTCATGGGCCAAATGGTTATAAAACTAGACTTTCTCTACTCTCACTGTCTCGCTATTTTTCGAAACTACCGCACCTGCTACCAATCATTGGAAGAAAAAGGACACAGCAAGGCGCAACAGTTTTCCCTGGACTTATAGGAGTCACCATGGCTGTGTGCTGCAGCATCTTTGACTTGTTAGTTCTGCTCTCTGTAAAATCACAACAACAAATCATTATGCCGATTCTGTGGGGAGTTTGTTACGCAACGCACGGTTAGATAGGTAATTGACATTTACTGAGATGGAGAGGCTTCCTGTCTTCACAAATCTAACTGGTTTTCTCACAGTTTTCTCACCATTTGGCCCATCTGGCAGCAACAAACAAACAGTCTTGGTTCAAACATCAGTGCTGACATGCCAAAAGAAAACATTGATCACCTTTTTTTTTATCAACATTTCACATCTGGCCAGGGATGCAGGGAGTTCATTAAAAGGCACACACACGTACGCACAAACTTGCGTACACACACACACGCACACATGCACGCTCGCACACCTTTTGAACTGCCCACAATAGCCTACAAGTACTTTATGCATGCAATGCTAATCAACTGAGATGATGATGTATTTCTGCATCCTTTTCATCATGGACCCTTTTAAACAAGCGCCCCCCCCCGCCTGTCCCTCCAACGACACACAGTGCGCTTTGAAGTCTTTGGTCTCAGACTCTCCCTCTGATGTGCCTCATTTTAATTTCAGAATAAAAAAATGTATGTGTGTGTGTGTGTGACACAAGGAGAGGGAGGAGAAGGAGAGACAGGTGAAGAGAGGGACAATGGAGAGAGAGAGAGAGAGAGAGAGAGAGAGAGAGAGAGAGAGAGAGAGAGAGAGAGAGAGAGAGAGAGAGAGAGAGAGAGAGAGAGAGAGAGAGGGGGGAGGGTGGACACATAACAGATACACACGGAAAAACAAAACAGTCTTTCAGGGCCTTGAGCACCTCTCCAGAACCCAACCCTCCATCCGGGTGGCTGTGTGTGTCCAGTAGTGCCTGGGACACACTTTCACCTTCTATGACAGAGCTCTGCTCTTGTGTTAGTTAGTGAGTGAGTAGATAGTGATCACAGATGACCGTGTGTGTTCATATCTAGAGGTTGCGAACACAGATTACTGCGTGTGGTCATATCTGGAGGGCGTGACCATAGATGACCGCGTGTGGTCATATCTAGAGGTGGCGAACACAGAATACTGCGTGTGGTCATATCTGGAGGTGGTGACCACAGGTGACCGTGTGTAGTCATATCTGGAGGTTGTGACCACAGATGACATGGCACGTGATGACACTGTATCCAAAGGTGGTGGTCTGGGGTGGGGGTTCCTACCGTTCATGAGGGCGTAGGTGAGGATCATGACCGAGTTGTTGAGGTGGCGGTTCTCCTCCTTGACCACGCTGAGGGTGGCTCTCTTCTCGTGCTCTGACGCGTCGCGGGACGTGATGCCAGACGACAGGTAGATGATCACCATGTCTGTGTCTGACAGGAGACGGAAACACAGCAGACAGCTCAGAAACTAAATGACAGTAAGTCCTTCGACCACAAAACCTTGCTCTCGCATATTGGAAGTCGTGCTTCACTGCTGTTATTTTCAACCAAATTGATAATGACGCATTTTACATCTGGTGGTCAGATCACCAGACAACACATTCTTTGCCACAGACAAGATTGTTCATTCATATAAAGATCAAACATTAGGGCGTCAGCGGCACTTGTAAAGACTGCATTTCCCATGGTGCATTTCCCTGCTCTTACTGGGGAGCTGCCGGGTGACGTTGCTGGTGTTTCGGAGCAGCTGGAAGGCCTTCTGGAAGCCCAGTGCATGCTGGGTGGGGCTGTCGGAGGTCTTGAGGTTGGAGATGAAGGTGCTCATCTTCCTCTTGGTCTCGCTAGTGGCCGGGGACAGGAAGCTCTTGTAGCACTGGTCCAGGGAGCAGGAGCGGACCGCCTCCGCTGACGACAAGATCGAGATCTGACACACACACACACACAGACACAGACACAGACACACGTTACCATTTAGATTAAGCAGAAAGGTGTAGGTGTGTGTGTGTGTGTGTGTGTGTGTGTATGTATGTGATACCATTTATATTAAGCAGGAAGGTGTGTGTGTGTGTGTGTGTGTGTGTGTGTGTGTGTGTGTGTGTGTGTGTGTGTGTGGTGTGCTCTTCACCTTATCGTGCTCGTCTACAGAGTTGAGGATGACGAGGGCCGAGTCGCGGGCGATCTGGAGCTGCGTGTCGGTGACCGAGGCCCCGTGGTCGATGATCACCACGATGTGCTTCGCCTGGGGGCGCACCGCCGACACATACACAGGCCTGCAAGAACACAACACACACAGCTGTGAATAGCACACACACACACACACACACACACACACACACCTGCCAGAACAAAATACGCACAGCCGTGAATATCACACACAGACATTCGAGTCACACAAACGCACACACACATCACAAAAACACAAGATAAACACAATATCCTGACGCTTAGACGAGAAGCCTATTGACACCATGAACTCTCTTTTTTTCCTCTCCCTGGGATGGTAACCCTATCCCCCCCCCCTATTCCCTCCGCTTCTTAGGTGGGCTGTGCCGGGGAGTTCCCAGTGCGGTCCCCTCTCTCTCCCTGTGGCTCCCCACTCCTTCCGCCCGCCCGCGCTCTCTCTCCCCCCGACTGTTTTCACAAGAGATCCCCTTCCCAGGGCGTGTTGCTTTGGTGAGGCTCCGCGGTGTTCCGGCCATTCCCTTTGTCAAAGTTCCTCTACTCCCAAAAACGTGCCTGTGTCTGCTAGTCGACCTAGGCTACTAATCAGCCATTGGACCGCAGTGAGTCATCTGGTAGGGCAGACTGATTGGGGTGAAGCTTTAGCTCAGTCTCAGACTGCATTGTTCGGATGTGGTGTCTTGCGTGATTCAGTGCGGTACGGCTAGAACTCGGAGGCACATACGGGGGGAAGGGTGTGCGCGTGTGTGTGTGTGTGTTGGGGGGGGGGGGGCCTAGGCTCATTAAGACCCATCCATCTCTGTAGTGAGCCGAGGCCGAGCGACATAATTTTTCTCATAGTTGTGAGCCAGCTGGACGGTTTAAGGACGCTCCAGTGAGTGTTGGTGTGTGTGTGTGTGTGTGTGTGTGTGTGTGTTTGCGTGTGAAAGAGAGAGAGAGAGAGAGAGAGAGAGAGAGAGAGAGAGAGAGAGAGAGAGAGAGAGAGAGAGAGAGATGTCTTTCACCATAGCAGACCGCAGAAACCACAACAGTGGGTGAGAGATTCCAACGAGGCTTTAGTGGTCCCCGTCCACATTCCTGCCCAGGGCCACGTGTGGTCAGGGTGTCTGTGTGTGTGGAAGGAACTAACGGCCGGGTATTTCAATGAACCCATGCCTTACCACGAGCCTGTCCTCCCACGTCCCTCTACCTCCACCAGCCTCTCCTGGTGTTCATCATGTGATCATATCCTCTGTGTCACAACCCACAACCCACAACTGTGTCACAAGAACAACCCAGGAGGACATGGTTCCCACACACGTGGTTTCCCCCGTAGAAGGAAGCCATGTTCAATGTCAGAAATGATAACCTTAATTTATTGTGTGTATTTTAAAATGTATTTTGGATTTGAATGTGTCGCCTATTTGATGTCTTTTTGTATTTGTAT
>NC_137674.1:98279931-98282431 GCF_963989245.1 Nansenia antarctica | reverse complement strand
TGTGTGTGTGTGTGTGTGCATGCGGTGTCCACACATTCCAGAAGCGGGCGACTGGAGTTAAAACAACAGTCATGATGTAAGTGTTTTAACTATTTACCTTATAAAAGACAGGAATGTAAAGTCACACACAGACACACACACACACACCCTTATAGTGGTTAATCCAATCTCCTAGTGTTAACACACTACACCGTACGGAAGAACAACAGCATGCCTCGACACTGAAGCCACAGACCAGCAGAATACACTCCAGGGGAGGCTGGTGGAGGTAGAAACCAGAGGACGGGGCTCATTGGAACACATGGAATGGATGGAATGAGAAATGCTATCAAAGTCTTGTCATGCGTGGAACGGAATGAGTTATTGTATAAAACACAATGAGCCCCGTCCTCCACCGATTTCTACCTCTACCAGCCTCTACCTGATACAGTCCCTATGGTGCTATAGGAGATATGTTCTGCCTGCCGCAATAACACTGTACAACTCCTCCTCCTCCTCCTGGCTCCATCTGGGTGGTCAGAGTCAAGCTTGGGGGGGGGGGGGGGGTAAAACCTACTATATATAAGGTCAACAATGTTGATTGGTCTATCTTTATTTTGTATCGATTTTTATTTCAGCCTATTATTCAATTGTCTCTTTATTTTGTTGTTATTGTCCAGATTGCACATCTGCACCTCTTTGATATAGCCTCTTTTATAAATCTGTACATTACATACTGTACATATTAAGCTACCTTAACTGTACATAGCTCATAACTATATATACCTCTAAACTACTGTACTTGCCATACTGTACCTATCACTATCATCGTCATGTTCTTATATCCTGTTTTTATGTCATGTTCTTATCACTATTTGCACTTCTGGTTAGATGCTAAACTGCATTTCGTTGTCTGGTACGTGGACTCTGCAATGACAATCAAGTTGAATGTAATCTAATCTAATCTTTTGTGGTCTGAGCTGCTGTAACACCTGAATTTCCCCCTCGTGGATCAATAAAGTGCCTATCTATATTTATCTATGACAGGCTAGTGTTAGCCGTGGTTGTTATTGAGCTGTCTGGCATGCTAGCCTGTAGGCCGGCCGAAAAAAACAGCATAAAATCAGCGCCTCTAAGCCACTCTATCCATCTCCAGGCCTCTGGTATAAACAGGAACCTCTCCTGGGATGTTGACAGTCTGAAAGGGTCTGTATATACGTGCCTGGCCGCAGCGCTTAATCCTGCCACCAGTGTTTAGAAAACACTAGCGCCACATAGACAGGCCGATGGGGGCAGCCGTTTCCTTTAACCCCCCCCCCCCCATCTCTCACATACAAAGACGGAGAGTGCATGGGGCAATGTGGATCTATGGGAGCGAGTACACAGCCTGAGAGGAGAGCTGGTGCGGTGTGCCATGGAAGAAGGGAGAGGACGGAGGTGAAAAAACGAGAGGACAAATGATCGGAGAGAAAGGACAGGAAGCGGGAAACATAAACAAAGTAACAGTTGAGAGAATGAAGTGGGAAAAAAAAGAAAAGGATGAGGGATCCCAGACCAGAGGGAAAGGATCCCAAGAAAAGACAAGGTATACAATATCTTGTACACAATAAAAAATAAAAAAACTTTACAGAAAACTGCATTTCCAAGTATCCAAGTATTTATACGAACCAGTGAGACGAACCGAGAGCCGCGAGCGCAGAGCAGACGAGCGAGGGTCTGTCTGAGTCCTCTCTCTCTCTCTCTCTCTCTCTCTCTCTCTCTCTCTCTCTCTCTCTCTCTCTCTCTCTCTCTCTCTCTCTCTCTCTCTCTCTCTCTCTCTCTCTCTCTCTCTCTCTCACCCACCTTTGCTCCTTTTCCTCCCTCTCTTCCCCCTCGCTTCCTCGCCCCTTCTCAATTACTTCTCTCCTCCCCCCTGTATCCCCCCCCTCCTCTCTCTCTCTCTCTCTTTCTCTCTCCGTTGTTTAGACTAGGCCCAGACATATGAGGGGATGAAGGCCTGCCGGGGTCGGGAGGTCAAGAAGGGTTTGGACATGGAGGCTCGGTGGTAACATGAACTCTTGCTGACTGCTCTGGAAAAATAAGCTCTCAGATGAAGATGAATTGTCCCTAAGCTGTTCTGAAGCAGCGGCGGAATTTGGAGGGAGAGAGAGGGTGTGAGAGACAAGATGAAGGTTCCTACAACTGTGGCATGACAGACACACAGACACACAGACACACACACAGACACACACACACGCTGGAGTTTCTACCACCCTGGCCTGACAGCGGTGGGGGGGAGGGGGGGGGGGGGAACTGTGTGGTTGTGTGGGAGTGCTCACTAGAGCCGGTCATCCTAACCTGGCCATGCCATGACCATGGAAAAACATTAGACGATTAGAAATTACATTTTCTCCTTACATAATGATAACCAGATGTGGTCTTTGAGGTAATATTCTACAACACTCTTTGGTGATCTGACACCTCAATAAATGTGTTCCAGAAACTAATATAAAAGGGTGATCAAAAGGTATTTATAGTCCTC
>NC_137674.1:98232128-98272128 GCF_963989245.1 Nansenia antarctica | reverse complement strand
GTACTTCAGCTACGACATGACTTCATATCCCAAACCGCCCCCCCCCTGACCCAATCCCCTCCTCCTCTACCTCCTCCTCTCCCTCCTCCTCTCCCTCCTCCTCCTTCTCCCACAAAACCACTCACCTTCCCTTCACCCCTCTCTCTCTCCTCCCACCTCTAACCCCCCCCCCACCCTCTCTCTCTCTCTCCCGGCGACCCAGTGTGGTCAGTGTGGTCGCATCAGCCGCCCGTAACCAGCCGATCCAAGACCCGTTTTTTTTTTTTACTGTGAGGTTACGATCAGGACCGGGTTTAGAGAGAAGGGCTGTGACCCCCGGTCAGAATGAGGGGAGGACTGGGAGAGGGGGAGGAAGGAAAGAGTGGGAGAGGCGGAGGAGAAGAGAATAAATAGACTGCTGATCTCAAGGTCAATCCATGAAGCTGCATAGCGACGACCACCACCACCACCACCACCACCACCACCACCGGCTCTAGCTGGCCTTTCACTTAAATGTCACCATCAGACCACTGCATCCACCTCTGTCCTTCTGAGGGGAGGGGGGCACCACTCTCAGATACACACTTATCTGGTCTGGCCGACCACCTCGCTCTCTGCATGAACACACACATGAAAAAACACACGCACGCACGCACATGCACGGACGCGCACACACACACACACACACACACACACACACACACACACACGTCTGTCTTGTCTATAGGCAGCTGCTGACCTTAGGCTTCCTCTATTGTCAGTCGTGTCTACCTCTAGTGATTCTATCTCCCTCCCCAGGGGGCCGACCAGCAGACCAAAGGCTACCTCTCACAGGAAATGTCCACTCCACTCCACTGTCTCCACATCAGGCTGAGTGGATTCTTCAAAGCCCCCCCGCCCCCACCCCCTCTTCTTCATTTTGTTCCCAGATTCATTTCCTGATAACATAGCTAGGCTTGTACAAAGCTCTCCCCTCTTCTCCCAGGCCGGTGGAAGGAGATTGGGAACATATCCTGACTGCAGGAGGCTACCATCACAAATGAAACAACCACTGGAATGAAACAGCAAGCACCTGGAACGATATTCATCCTACACTAGTGCAGGTCTGTCTTGAAAAAAAAAAAAAAAAGATGTATCTCAGTGAGACTTAACATAAATAAAAGGTTCAAAAAATGAAAAATAAAAAGAAAGAGGCATCTTTCACTCTTTCTCTCTCTGGTCAACACAACACAAGGCTCTTCTCATTCGAAAAATAGAAGAAAAAAAAGTGGATACTGAGTGACAGATGTCGTCGTCGTCCCTGTCCCCCCTGTCCCGCCCCCTCTCCTGGCTCTGACTGCCTCTAGCTGGCTGGGTAATGAGGGCCAGAGCAGAGAGAAGGGGAGCCATTGTCTTTAGGCTCTCTCTCCCCCTCCACTGTCGATCACCTACTAATTGGTGGCATTTGGGTGCACCGTGCCCCTCTGCCCGAGGGAAAGCCGTGCCAGCTAGCTGCCAGGTTGGGCGGCACCCGTCTGGTCCTGAGGGGGCTTTGGTTGCCACACTGCAGGGGCGGAACCCCAAATCATTCGGCCGCTTATTGCAATAGTTTTCTCCCTTTTCGTACGGTCCTTTTTCCAGCACTGTTTCAGCAGCTACGGTGGATGCCTAGCCCAGCCAGTACAGCTTAGTTTGGCTCAGCTCTGTTTGGCTCTAGGGTGAATGAGGAGTTTGGGTGATGCTCGTCAGGCACAATGATTACTCCAAATAAAGGAGATTTTTTTTTTACATGAAATAAGATTGTTCTAATTATGTGAAGGGCCACAGCCTAATCCATTGTGCCAAATGTTGTGATCTATTGTCACGCCTGGATGTTCAGACCAGCCTTCCGGCAGGTAACAACAAAACACCGCTTGTTGAGCCCCTGGAGCCACTGCTGGCACATAGTACTGTAAATAGCTGCAGGTAAAACACACACACACACACACACACACACACACACACACACGCACACACACACACGCACACACACACACAAAATGCAAACAACCACACATTGCCTGTTCTTGCTCACAGCTTTCTGTCAAATATAAATGAGCAGTCATTCACCCAAAATTTTTACTATACTACCTCCAGGGGCAGTGTGAGTGAGTTGAGTACCCGACACACATACACTTATACACACACACACACACACACACACACACGTCTCTAAACATCCTTTTTCTGATACCAATCTCAACAAACATCCTGTTTACTGGCGTCTTACTATGACATCACAACAACTTGCACACATGAAGCCCCAGCGAGCACTACCACAACACACCAGCTTCAGTCAAATGAACAGTACCGTTGACAAATGTACAGGTTATCCTAAAAATGGACTGGAATGAGAAGCAGACCCCTCTGAAACAGGGCCTAGGCCTGAGGGAGGAGAGTGCAGCTGAAATCACATTCATTTTAATATCCTGCATTTCAGTGGTGCCATATTCTGGTTCCACTTCCAGCGTGACCTTGTCAGAGTGAAGCTCTGAGCTGACATTGTGTAACATAGGGGAGAGAGAGAGAGAGAGAGAGAGAGAGCGTACTAGCGCGAGCAAGAGATATTGAGGACAGAAAAACGGAAAGAGAACTTCAAAGCCAATGAGACAGCAGCTGTAGAATTTTAATAAGCCCCTTTTTCCTCTGATGGCTGTGTGTGTCGGTGTGTGAGGGTGCGCTGTCAATGCTGCAGAGACAAACATGTGCACACTCACGTGCACGCAGACGCACACACACACTCACGCACACGCACACGCACACGCACACGCACTCACACACTCTCACACACACACTCTCACACACACACACAGTCAGATGTGAGAGGCTCATGGTGGCAGGCAGGAGGAGCCAGTGACTCACCTGCTGCACCTCGGTCTCTCCGTTGGACGTCTTCTCCGTGTACACAAACGAGTTGAAGATTCTCTGCAGAGAGACGGAGAGAACGTGGTTAGGATTCAGAACTGTGAGGCTCTCTCATAAACACGTCCTATGAAACACAAGCATTGGCATCAAACCTCCTGACAGGTTTTTTCTTGATTTCTCTCAGCTTTGCTGATGGTCATTAACTCAATTAATGAATTCATTGTTGTATTAGGGTCGTATCAGACACTGATAGAACCCCCTAAAGTATCTTCAGCGATGGGGTTTGTCCTAAATTCAAATACAAAATACACTAAATGGCATACATCGTTGTAAACATCCTGAAGTGTATCTATCTTCACGTTATTGGCGCGGTCTGCCATGATGACATCCAGCACATCTGAAAGGCCCTGTAAGGTCTATTACACCTTCCAGCCCTCTTCAGTGGTCTCCTTAAGGGTGTTTGAGTTTCAGAGAATAAGTACAGTACTCTTCCTAAGTACAAGGTCCTTGGTCCATTTATCTAGCTGCAAATAGGCCATTTCCTGGAATTATGCTGTTCCTTCTAATTGATGTAAATTACAGTAATAAGATTGTGCTCTGCTTACAAAAACCTAAACCTGCCTGTTGAGGGTAATTGGTAACAGACTTTGTCGTCACATTTTATTTTTCCTCTTGTTAGTTGCCAATGGAGGAGCCATTTTTTAACAGGGTTAAATACAGGGAAGGGGAGACACACACACACACACACAGATTGCCATGAGAAAGGTAGACAGATTCAGACACTGCCGGATGGGGATGGCTTTATTCGACACATTCTTAAATTCATCACTATAGAAAACTAAACCAACCGAATCACTCACTCACTCACTCACACACACACACACACACACACACACACACACACACACACACACACACACACACACACACACACACACACACACACACACACACACACACACACACACACACACACACACACACACACACACACACAAGCCATTAGTCCTATGGATTTTTCCAAACTTTATCCCTATACTGTGTAGCAGTATTGATCAAAAACAAGACAAAATGATTCCCCATGAGCCCTAAAAAAAACGTTGTACACACACTGCCTGACACACACACACACACACACACACACACACACACACACACACACACACACAAAGACAACTTTAAGCAGCTGGTCTCCTGGGTACGATGTGCACACACACACACCACTCAAACATCTGGAACAACACTCAGTGCCAGGTACAAACACTGAGAGGCAAAAAAAAAAAAAAAACTGTTAAACAAATGTTTACTTAAAGTGGCAGGTGGTTCACTGTAAGCTTCTCCACTTTGCATGCAGCCTGGTCGGCCACGTTCCCTAGTTCACACACACACACACACACACACAGACACACACAGACACACACAGACACACACAGACACACACAGACACACACAGACACACACAGACAGACACACACAGACACACACACACACAGACACACACAGACACACACAGACACACAGACACACACAGACACACACAGACAGACACACACACACGCGCGTGCAAGCGAGCGAGCACACACACGCTCGAGCACACACACGCCTCACTCCGTTCGCCTGTCCACACCTATTGTCAGACACACATTCCAGAGAGGCACAACTTACCCAGCATGCTTCACTCACACATGCTAACCTGGAGTTCACTCGCTTCGCTTTATTGCATTACTGTGGTAACGCAATAGAGCGTACCCCCCACCCCACCAATAGAGCTGCAGAGGTACCTGTCAAAACAAGCCATGATTCATAGGACCTCCCACAATCAAGAGGAGACATGGCACGCTGTGATAGGTTCCCAAACATCAACAAAGTAAAACTTGTCAGGGGATCAGGTGAAGAAAAGTGGCTTTAGAGCCATTCCTATCCTCTGACTCTTTGTTAAAGGGGAAGGCTCAGGTCATCTACGCAGTCAGGCACGTGTAAGTAAAACATCGGAAAAACACACACACCAAAACACAGCATAATGTTTACAGAACGCAGCGCCAACCCAGAACAGGGGAGGCTGGTGGAGACCGAAAAATCGAAGGACGGGTTTCATTGAATGGAATGGAATGAGGAATGGTATGTTTAATACCGTTCCTTAGTCCGTTGCATGCAATACAATGAGCCCCGTCCTCCGGTTTCTACCTCCACCAGCCTCCCCTGACCCAGAGACGGTACACAGTCTCAGCCCACCTCAGTGGAAAAAGCGCCTAGGATGTTGAACTGTCAAATAAACAACACCCAGCACAAAAACACAAACGCTGCTGCTGCTGCTAGCATTAGCGCTAGCTAGCGCTGGTCTTCCCCGTTTCCCAGAGTGTTTGTTTTTGGACCTGCTCTTGTTGAGCTTCCACAGCCAGGCAGGAATGCCTGGGTCTGAAACCTGAGAGGGCTCACTCCCTCCCCCGGCTGCATGGCCAGGCCGGACCCGGGCCACAAGGGCTCCCCCCCTGACCCACAGTCCCAGTCCCAGTCCCACCCACACCTCAGGGTCACACCACGGGTCACCTCCACACAGAACCAGGGCCTGTGCAGCTGGATGACACATTACCAAAGAAATAGGTGGTGGTGGGGGGGGGCGGGGGGACGCTGGGGCCTCCTTAATGACCATGTACCCCATGTTGAGCTGGAGACATTCAATAAAACAAGATTTTGCGATATATGCCTTGGAATGAATGAGTGAAAGCAAATTCTACCCATGTGTCGTTGTTTTATTTCAAAAGAGTGGTAGTGAAGTAAGATTAGGCCAGGTATTAATCCTTGTGTGTGTGTGTGTCATTTGATTTGAAAGAGTGGTACTAGTGAGATTAGGCCTGTTATTAATCCCCGTCCACTTCCAGGTTAATCCTGACCACAGATGAGTGGCTGAGAGGAATGACGAAAGCTCACACCGGGCTTGATCCTGACCGGGCCGCCACCCGGTCCCTTACACACAGACAATAGGGGGGGGCTGGTTAGACCTGTACCGGCACACATGCTCTTAAGTCAAGTCATGCCCTGTTTGGTATCTATGCAATAAACTACCTGAGAGACCCCGTCCGTCTCAAGTGACTCTCTCCTCAATAGAGCCGGTGTGAGCCGACGCTTCCGGACTTTTGCTCCCGTTTAGAAACAGCTGACGCACACACCCACAGCGAGAATATGGTTCCTGAAATCATCCGGGCTGGTGGAAAGGAGAGGTTGGGGGAGTCGCAGGCGAGGCAGAGAAGCATTTCCTTTAGAGTGTGTGTGTGTGTGTGGGGGGGGGGGGGGTAAACCTATTAACAATTCAGCCATCTTCAAAGGCCAGACTGGAGCCCTGAGCCACAGAAATGTGGGATTGGATTGGTGTGGGAGGAAGAGATACACAGCCTGCTTCTAATCCTCTCTTCAGGGCTGGCTCTGGTCACTGGATCCAGGTTTGGGGGGCCTGTCTGTCTGTCTGTCTGTCTGTCTGTCTGTGGGCATCGCCTGGGCGGGGCACATCTGTAACGTAATGTAATTGTGTGTGTGTGTGTGTGTGTGTGTGTGTGTGTGTGTGTTTCCACATGTGTGTGCCGTGCAGAGGGGAATTGGAGTGACTGGGGGCTCAGGGAGCTACAGGAGAGAGCGGTACAAACAGCAGCAGATGAAAGGACAGACAACAGAAAGGAGTCTGGGATGGAGCTGCTGCTGCATCCTGCTGCAGGTACACTACCCCTGCCTCCTCTCCTCTCCTCTCCTCTCCTCTCCTCCTTCCTTCCCTCCCTCCCTCCCTCCGAGCAGCTCCACTCATTGCACTACAAAGGGCCGGAGACGGGGATGAGGCATCCTAGCTTCGCCTCTGATGTTTTTTGTTTTTTCTACCTCCCCCTGCCACCCCCCCCCTCTTCTTTCTCATCCCCCTTTCCTCCATTTTTCTGACAGCTACAAAGCAAGACTCAGCCGTGCACCTGGGGATGCAGACAGAGAGAGAGAGAGAGAGAGTGAAAGAGAGCGAAAACACTATTCTGTGTTTAGCAACAAAGATTTTAAATATAATGGCACCTCCATCTTCCACAAAACAGACGCCTGTACCCACTCTAAAAATACCCGTCCTCAAACTACCCATCCTCAAATCTTAAAGAGACACTTCACCCATTTTTTTCAACATCACATTCATTATCTCCAGCACCATCCCAGTGTCTATATTATATTATATATATATGTATGAAAACACGGATTTTATGACTGGAAGTTATGAGAAAAGGTCCTAAGGAAATTACCCCCCCCCATGATGTAAATGAATAGGGCCTAACAAACACTTTTTTTCAATCCCAGTTTTCACCTAAAACATGTGATACAGAAATTTAGTGAAGTGTCCCTTTATCTCTAAACCCATACTTATCCCCCCCCCCCCCCCCCCCCCAACACTGAGCTGCAGCCATTTTGCTTCCTGTGACGTCATATTGCAGTGTGGGCCCACATCTGTCCCCTTCCCCATACAGATATCCTGGGGCGTGTTTAACCCACTAGAGAAAGCTTGACCACAGAACGTATCCCGACACACCACATTCAGAACACCACAATCCAGACCAGAGAAACTCAGTCCTAGCTAATCAATTTGTCTCTGTTTCAATTCACACAAGAGCAGGTTGGTCTAATTAAATGACTGGGTTTTTTTCTGTCTGCCAAATGCCTGCTCTTTTCAGAAGACGCTGAGAGTACATTTAATTTGGTAAATCTCACTAACGAACCCTCTGACCCTCGGGCTGCATCTCTAAATCCCTACCCTCCCGCCCGCCCCCCCGCCCCCCTCCTCTCTGCTCTGCTTGGCTGAGGCTTGGAGCACGGCGTGTGATGTGGCTCTGAATATCCCTCTCCAGTTTCAAAATCGTCTGTGCATGCTTGTGTGTGTGTGTATGTGTGTGTGTGTAGTCTACATGCATCTGTGTGACTGTTTGTTTGTGAGTGGTGCGTTAGTTCCAAAATAAAAGTGAGAAGATTTATTTTCTTTAAATGAAAATAGAACTAGAGTTGTCATGACGTTCTGACTCCAGAGGATAATTGATGGCACATGGAAAATACACATCGAAAAACTCAAGTTCTCATGTACAGAAACGCAGAAGTCTAGCACTTAGACATGTAAGAGTAATGATTTCAGTCTGTTGCCAAGGGAACCCGTTTGTGGCACGGGCTAAACACTGCGAGGCCATAAAACACCATGGCATTCCGAGGCCCTGGACACAAAGACCACTGGCAGCAACCACGGATGATGGCTTCTCAACATGGAGATGTCTTAAAAGCCACCATGCAAGACGGGCTAAGGAGAGAGCATGAATAGTAATCACAGGCATCCCCGGAAAAACTAAATGGCCTCCTAAAAACACGACGACAACAACAAGACCATGTCATATGGCGCCCACGCAGCCCTGCCTGTGGCGAACTGGTGATTTGCTCCCTTCTGTAGAGAGGGAGAAGTCAAGTTACCTAAACATAAACAAATAAATAAATAAGGCTTGCCAAAAAACCTAGAATAACATGCATGTTATCTAGCCTAGGTTTGGTTCCCTGCACCATGGTGAACTCTGGCTGTGCCCTGCCCCCGCCGCCCCCGCCGCCCCCCAAGCCCCCCAGCTCCGTTGAGGGAGAGCGGGGCTGTCAGAGAGTGCAGTTCTGCAATAACAAACCCCCTTTTGTGCAAACAGCAGAGGGCCCGTAGAGACTGAGGCAGGGTCGCCCAGCAGATCCCCAACACTGATCCCAGGCCCACAGACGCTCTGGTTGCACTCGCTGCTTCACCAGACACCAGATAATGCTTTCCACATGTGAGAGAGAGAGAGAGAGGGAGGGAGGATAACAATGACAACAGTGGATAGGCTGGGTGTTTTATTTCTGTCTCTCTCCCTCTCTCTCTCCCTCTCTCTAACCTCCCCCTCTCTAGCATACAACATACATCAAGGGCTGCAGCTTCAGATGCTACTTGTTAAGTGTGTCCAACTTAGAGAAGGAACAGTCCTGAGAACAGTCATGCGTTAGTGGAAAGAGTAGTCATAAAAACCATAAACATGTAGGCCTAGGCCTATTCAATCCACCAGCTTCAAAATAAAACGTGTCCTTAGGCAAACTACAACACTACAATACGTTTACTTAGAGGCAACTGAATTTCAGCAGAAAACATTATAAAAAAATAAATAAAAAAGTCTTAAAAGAAAAAGAAGAAAAACAGAATACTAAGTACTGGGAAACGCTTCCTCCTTACCCCCCGACGGAAAACACTTCTGAAGAGAGACTCATCTAACAGACACGGTAGGGGAATGCCACCTGCGCGGCAGAATTAACAACTCAGGAGTTCTTTCTCTCTGTGTTGCGAGTTCAAATTCACTTAAAAAAACCTGTCTGGATGCCTCATATATTCTTCGCCGTGTTTACAAGGACTAATGAGATGAAGCGTGGTGTTGTTGTCTGAGACTTTTCTTTACCCCTGTCTAGAAATAGCGTATTGTGAGTCCCACACTCTGCTGCAGAGGGCTGACGTGCAGCTTCAAAGAGAACACAGGCTCCGGCAATAGGACGACGAGCGGAGAGGAGAGAAAAGACAGAAAAGCTCACACCTCCGTCTGACATTCCGTGTGCTCATCCATCTCTCCAGATCATAAAGCCCCCGCTCTCTTTGCTTCCTGTCGTACAGACGGGAGTCCTGGATCTGGGCTTGAGCCAGGTCTAGACCCTGTCCTGTCCCATCCAACTGCTGTTACAATGCTGTCTGGAGCTCTGTGTCCCGAGAAGAGGGCCCACATCTAATCCACATAGTAGCAGTAAGACAGGGATGGGGAAAACTGAAGCCATTACGTTGGTGGCCATTTTCACTTTGGGGCCTACAATCTAAGAGAGCTTGTGCTTTCCAGCCCAGCCCAGCCCAGCCAAGTCAGGCCCAGCCTAGCACTGCCTAGCCCAGCCAAGTCAGGCCCAGCCTAGCACTGCCTAGCCCAGCCAAGTCAGGCCCAGCCTAGCACTGCCTAGCCCAGCCAAGTCAGGCCCAGCCAAGTCAGGCCCAGCCCAGCCAAGTCAGGCCCAGCCTAGCACTGCCTAGCCCAGCCCAGCCAGACTGTGATAATGAAAGCACTCAACGGCCCTTGCACCCAGACAGAGCCAGGTTAAATCAGACATGGTAAAATGGTAAATGGACTGCACTTATATAGCGCCTTTTTTGCTGCTCCAAAGCGCTTTACAACGGCCTCTCATTCACCCATTCACACACCAATGGCGGCATGTGTGTAGAGGTGGAGACCTGCAGTCAATCAACCATACACACACACCAACACAAAGAGAAACCATTAGAACTAGGCTGCTGTACTCAATCTATCAAGTCCTGGGGTTAGGGCCTAATACAGCACTCAGGGATGAGATCCAGTACACTGAGGGGCATACAGTGGAGGTCAGAGGTCATAAGGCTTCTGCAATGACTATGGGACTGGGGTCTTTCTCTTCCTAAAGTGCTGTTTTACTAGGGGAGGCATTAGAGGTCGTGAGGTTACGATGCTGTTATAGACATCCCCTTCACGTCAGGGTTAGGGGGTAAGGGATCCGACCGATGACCTCATCGTCTCATGATGTCAAACTAATTGACCATTATTAAACAGGTTTCCACCGCACGATTGCACAACGCCGCAATAACTGAAGTTCGTCCAATGCCAACGGAATCGCGCACACATGCTGGAGGGCAGTGCCAAGCTCACTGAGGACGGGAACCACAGCATGTCATTAGAGTGTAACCGAGGTATAACGGTTCCAGCGGCAGATCAAAGTCACATACCTGAGCGTTTCCATTGAGCTGATAAAATTAAATTAAATTAAACAAGAGTGGAGGGCCAAAACAAAACCTCCCATCCAAGTTTCCTAAGAAATGTTAGAAAAGTAGATAATGACGTTTGGCAACTCGGGGGGGTTTAATTATACTTTCCTATATATTAGAAGTGTGTGTGTGTGTGTGTGTGTGTGTGTGTGTTTATGCGGCCACTATTCCTATACCAGTGTGTATCAAAGCTATTCTGCAGAGCTATTCAGCCCTTCAATGTCAAGTGATTGATAAGAGTGTGTGTGTGTGTGTGTGTGAGTGTATATGTCTGCTCGCCTAGGGCCTAGCATGAGTGACTAAGTGGCCTCGGCGGCCTACATGTGTTTGAGATCTTGTGACACGGTCTCAACCTCTGGCCTGACCTCCTGTCGCATGGGGGGGTGGGGGGTGGGGTCAGTGAGTGCCCTCTCTAGCCTGGCTGTGACCCTGCCAGGGTGCCGTGCCCTGTGCCCAGTGTCTCGACCTAGAAGGAGCCTGGGCTGCTCGGCCACATGCCAGCCAGCGGGCCCTGGCAACGCTAGCCAGAGTCACACCCTAGTGACACACCCCAGAGAGGCCAACTTCATACTGAAGCCTTTCACTATGCACACAGAGAGAGAGAGAGGGAGAGAGAGAGAGAGAGAGAGAGAGAGAGAGAGAGAGAGAGAGAGAGAGAGAGAGAGAGTGTGTGTTAAAGAGAGGGAAAGTGAGAGTGAAGGGTAGAGAGAGAGAGAGTGAGAGTGAGAGAGAGAGAGAGAGTAAGTGTGTGTGAGTGTGTGTGTGTGTGTGTGTGTGTGTGTGTGTGTGTGTGTGAAAGAGAGAGATGACTGTGATAGAGAGGTAGCTATAGGCACGATGAAGGGACCAGAATTGAGGGAATTATGAAAGAGATTAAGGATAGAGAGAGAGCAGAAATGGTTTCTATCTGCCCTGCAATAGGCCTCAGTGGGAAACTTAACTTTTACCATACATTTAACAAACTATGTTAAGTATATTTTTCCACATAAAGTGTGTAATTCCGATCAAATATCCCAGAGAGTTTTAGAAACAGCGTAACAAGGCAATCACATGGCGTCTGAAGGCTTGTTAATGGCCCTGACTCAAGTCTAGCAGGCCAACGCAAACAGAACTTGCTGCTCCACCAGCGACCACTCAAGACCTTCTCACCATCAACCACTCAAGAGCGGCCTGTCTCCTTCAAGAGGAGCTGCCCCAGTCATGGCCAAACGCCCTCTCTGAAACATATTACTGGCAGGACAGAGCTCAGAAGGAGAGAGAGAGAGAGAGAGAGAGAGAGAGAGAGAGAGAGAGAGAGAGAGAGAGAGAGAGAGAGAGAAAAGAAGGGGGGAGGGAAAGGGAGAGGAATAGAGAAATAAGAGGGGGAGAGAGGGGGGATAGAGAGAGCACAAGAGGGAGATAATAAATAGGGATGCACGATATTATCGGCACCGATATTTATCGGCCCGATATTGGGGAATTAATGTTTATCGGTATCTGTATTTATTATAAAATTTAGCCGATATTTAACCGATAATATGAAGCCGGAAATATTTCTGCTTCCGGTTTCCGGTTTCCGGTTTCCGCGCTCTGCTTCCGGTTTCCGCGCTCAGGCACGCAGTTTGTATAGACGAGACGCGAGCGAAACATGCCTTCCCCGGTGTGGACATTCTTCACAATTTCTAAGGCAGATAGTGCGTTTGCAATTTGCAACACATGTTCGACAAAAGTTCGGAGAGGAGGGCAAAGGTCTACGAGTTACAACACAACGAATCTAATAAGTCACCTGAAGAATCACCATTGCAAGCACGCTGTATGGAAGGAATATCAAGCACTAGGTAGCCTAGCCGCGGTGGTAGCCTAGCCTTCAGAAGGTAGCCTAGCCGCGGTGGTAGCCTAGCCTTCAGAAGGTAGCCTAGCCGCGGTGGTAGCCTAGTCTTCAGAAGGTAGCCTAGCCGCGGTGGTAGCCTAGTCTTCAGAAGGTAGCCTAGCCGCTTCGGTAGCTCCACCAACTCCATTATTTTTTCATTGATTGCTTGAGCCTTTGAGCTGTCTGCTGTCTTCCTGCAGTTTTCAAATGCGTGTTCAATGTGTTGCACCGCGGCTAGGCTACTGCTTCTGAAGGCTAGGCTACCACCGCGGCTAGGCTACTGCTTCTGAAGACTAGGCTAGCAAAGGTTCTATGAGGTAGGAATTGTATTCAGTTTGTATATTAGGGAACACCAATGGAATACGTGTCTATTATTTAGGTGAGAATGTGAATGTAGGCTATACAAGACAAGTTGTTTACAAGGAAAACATGCACTTTTAGTTTTTCCATGTCAGTGCAATTTATTTTGAATTCTTATGCAAAACGTTTGATGGGCTTTATCACAACCTACCTCATCCTCATGCACTAAAAGTAGCCCAGCCCTTTTCAGTTGCTTTATTAAGCATACTACAGGGCTCTACAGTGCGACCATTTCACTCGCATTTGCGACTAAAAATACATCTGTGCGACTAGAGAAATAAATTCACGAGCACACGTGCGAGTACAGATTTTTTTATTATTTTTTTATTCTAAAAATAAATCTGCGCGAACCGTGTGGCCACATTTTAAGCCGTCAGCCAGCCCGCTACGACCACGGGAAGTCATGTTAAAAGTGAAGTTACTTCTGTTGAACTGGCGCTAAGCTAACATCGCTAATCGCTAACTCCCTCCTGGGCCTTAAAGAGACAAGCGCCCTTTTCTCATCTCAAGCTTCATTAGCTTCATTAGCTCACCACATCTACAGATTTGGTCCCACACACTCCAGATTTGAACCCAAGGTTACAACCAGGGTTAACTACCCAGGGTAGAAAGTAGAAAGCTCTCAGACCTTCAGAACCCATTGAAAGTAGTGGAGGTACTCCAGAAGTCCAAATGCATCTCTAATCCTAGGAAACCCTAGGAAGCAAGTTGCCTAATGGCATGAAAATGCAACATGTTGTACTTGAGTGTGGCAGAGAGGTGGGACCCCCGGGGATGGTGGTGTGCTAACAGCTAGCCGCCGCAGAGGCACCGTGCTGGGCTGGCCACCTCCACATGTCACCACCCCGGGCAGCATGGGGCTGGGGACTGGTCATCTGGATGTGGGGTAGTTTAATACCCCTAGATGTGGAGTTGTCTGGCCACCGTGTGTGACTGATGTAGCCTGACCCAGCAGCAGGGAGGTGGGCAGCATGGAGACAGACCTCTGCATGGCCTGGCTGGGCTGCTAGCTGACAGACCTAGCCCTAAAGCCTGGCTGGGCTGCTAGCTGCTAGCTGACAGGCATGACATGGATGAATGAATGAACATGCTGCTAACCAGGAGAACTTGACACAGCTAGTTACCATAATACAATGCCATCAACTCTGCGTCTAGTAGGGCTGTAGGCATGGGCCAATGTGTGATTTTGGTGCAAAAATTGCAAAATCACTAATAAAAATGTGTTATAATTACATTTTTCACTGTGCTCCTAAATGTCTTTGTGTGCCCCTAACATTTTTCATTTAGGAGCACATGTGCTCCTAGTGAAAAAGGTTAGCGTAGAGCCCTGTACTAGTGTAGCCTACTATGTGCCTTG
Source organism: Nansenia antarctica (assembly GCF_963989245.1). Taxonomy (NCBI): domain Eukaryota; kingdom Metazoa; phylum Chordata; class Actinopteri; order Argentiniformes; family Microstomatidae; genus Nansenia; species Nansenia antarctica. The sequence goes on along the minus strand of NC_137674.1, from coordinate 98,257,869 downwards.
TATCATTCTGTTTATCTGCAGACTAAGCAGCCATTTGGCACTAGTTTCTGTAAAAGTTCTATAAAACTTTTGGTTCTTTAAAAGTCTTTATTTTTGTATTGACTGATGCACAAGGTGCACTTTATTTTTGACACTTTTTTGATCTAATTACTCTTAGGTGAGCCTTTTTTGTTTTCATAAAAGGAGGCCAGATCTTGGCTAAAAAAAGCATTGTGCACTGTATAACAGATTCTGTTTGTTAGAGGAAATAATAAATGAACATTTGAAGAGTCAGAAGTGTTCTCTTTGTTGTGTTAACAATAGTGATGTAAGTTAGATTTGGTGAGATCACTATGGAATATTAAATCATCAATCTTTGCTCACTACATAGCCTTTCTTACCTTCAGGTGTGCATGAACTACAGGTTATGAACTGTGAAATTATATCTGAATGGTCTTTATTGTCATTGATATAGTACAGGTACCAAACAACGAAATTTGGGAGGGGGAGCTCCCCTGGTGCTAGGAAAGAAAAAATAAAATAATAATATCGGTATCGGTATCGGTTATCGGCCACGAGAAGCGGGTAAATATCGGTATCGGTTGGAAAAAATGCATATCGTGCATCCCTAATAATAAAGGGATGAGTAGTGTTGAGGTGGTCCTCCTCAAGTTACTGCGTGTGGTGTGAGATCATGTCTGGCGATAGTTTGAGGGGCTCCCGATAGACGGACCTTTGTTCTTTAGGACTCCCTTATGCACTCTGAGGCCGGTTGTAAAGGCTGATTAATAAAAGGCTGATCCGCCCTGCAGTAAAGATTCAGCTGCTTCATTATTCAGCCGAGCTGCCAAACTAAACCTAGTTAGCTTGACTAGCCTTGCCTTTGCTAGCATAGCATAACCTTTCCTGGCCTTGTCTGGCATACAGTATTTCCTGGCCCATTTCCTGGCCTAGTCTAGCCCTAGCGTAGCATCTCCTGGCCTAGCCTCGAATGCCCTGGTTTGACCTGAGCTTGGCGTTCCCTCGCCAACATCCATCCTCGACCTGTCTTAGCATAGCGTAGCCTAGCGTAGCGTAGCCTGTCAAGGCGATGTGGCCATGATTAACTCCCTGTGAGCTTTGTGTTGGCTAGTCTTGGGTGCTAAGGGGAAAGGAAAGGGACTGTGGTGAGGGAGGAAGGAAAACATCGGGCCAGTCTAGGCAAATAAAGGAAACACACACACACACACATCACTTGAAAACCTGAGAGACTAGCAGACCTGAGCTGGTCATTCCAACCGTGTGACGTCGGACCTGCCCATAGGATGCAGCCATTGGACTGTGACTGCTGCTGGCAGTACCTTCTCTCACACTCACTCAAAGACACACACACACACACACAGACACACACAAACACACACTCACTCTCTTTCACACACACAGATTAATGTATCAGAGCTTCAGAGAAGGTTTATGAGCAGCGACCCCCACCTGCGGCAGGAAACCACAATGCCAAAGAACACACATAAAAAACACACACGTAAAACAAATGCAATCTCCATCCACTGGGCCACGTTTAAGAGAGAGAGAGAGAGAGAGAGAGAGAGAGAGAGAGAGAGAGAGAGGGAGAGAGAGAGAGAGGGAGAGAGAGAGAGAGAGAGAGAGAGAGGGAGAGAGAGAGAGGGAGAGAGAGAGAGAGAGGGAGAGTAATTTATTAACAAAGCAGAGGAACAGTGCAGAAAGCCACCAGTCTTCATTATCATCACTTGCCATAATAATTCTAATAATAAATAACACATTGAATTTGTTAATGCGGTTTTCATTGGAAAAACTATCTCAAAGTGCACAGTTGACGCTACAAAGGACAGGGACAACAGGGCAACAGGGACACGGATGCGGTGGTCCAACCAAGAGCTATCACTTGAACCTGAACATTCCATTGTATTGGGACAACATCTCCTACAGCAGTGTTTCTCAACTAGTGGGTAGTGACCCAAATGTGGGTCAATGATCAAAGGGGTTTAAAACAATAAGTAAGAGCTTGCCTGGAGGCACGCTGTAGTCTTTTGTTTTATGTCACCAGACATTTCTTCAATGCGCCGACCGATGATATCATTCGAAAGTGGTGTGGTCCTGCGATGCCCGCAGCTCCTGGAGTCGTCTTTGAAATTACTCGACCTGTTTGTCTTTGTCGTGGGATGGCTTGTTTCCAAATGACGTTTACATTTGGATGGTTTCATGCTCTCTTGCCATATAGCTACTAAAATACTTTCAAATCATATCTAAAAAAACGGAGTTGTTGATGGCCTAAGTAGACTCCTTGCGGACAATGAAAAAGCCAAGCTGGTTCGCGAAGCACACCCCGAACAACATTAAGGGTGGGTTCTCACTAGAACATTTGCTTCACTTGAAACCGAGTTTAGGATGAAGTTCGCTTTGCTCTGCGTTGTTTGGAGCTGTGAGAACGCGCATTCGAAGTCGCTCCCGGAGCAAACGACCGTCGGATGCTCCGCTTGAAAAGGGTGGTTTCGCTCCGGTTAGAAACGAGTCCGACGCATCCATCACTTTGCTTCGCTTCGCTTTTGGTGAGAACGCTGCTCGAGGCAGTCCATAGGAAAACAACAGCGCATGCGTGTTTTTTTGACCAATCAACTACCACGTCTGTTGCTTCGATTGCGTATGTTACTTCGTTTACATAAAGGGCTATGAGAACGCAAATCAGAGAAATAATTTAGGCAACAATGTTGCAAACTCATCCACTTGCTCTGGGTCCTGATTCAGACTTTCATGTGAGAACATGACCTAAGCCTTATACAAAGCCTAACACACCTTTTACAGTAGCCTACCTATACACTCCTCCCCATGATCATTTACAGGCGCCCACATTACTAGCTACCCTCCTGAAGCCATGCCTTACACAGATATTTTTAACCATGCAATTTTACTTCTTTATGTGAGACATCTATGGGAGGGAGACTTTTCTCTGCAGTAGAGATCTCCCTACCACTACAAAGGCAGAGAACATTTTCAGCACTGTGGATCTGTACTTGGGTTTGGTGGGCCTAAACTGGGAACAGTGTTCCTCAGGTTTTGATGTGAGTAAAAACATTTCATTGGTCCCTGTTTTCTGAGAGTCTGAGTCTGGACAGCTATACAAAATGCCCACATCGCTCTAATGCGAGCGCAGGGTAGGTATTAGCGGCATGCCTTTTTTCTGTTTTGCATTATTGTTATGTTAGCCTAATTTAAATATTCAGAAGGAGAAATTCATGAGGATTAATACCAGAATAAATTCGATTTTTCACTGTTAAAGTTTTTTTTTTTGTATAAGATATTAAGTGATTTCTTGCCGATGATCCATGCCTGCCTTCGTGAATGTCGGCACACATCGAATAATCGATTATTCGTTCATAGCATCCACCGATTAGCCTACTCAAATATGATTTTTTTTTTTATATGCACATCCCTAGTAAGCCTCCCCTAGTTCTGCTGCAACGAGGTGATGAGTGTCCTAGTAGTGGTATCTTACCACTCATGCAGTCAAAATCCTCCTACCATTCAGCTATGTGTGAAAGTGGCTTCTCAACTTTGGTCCAGCTCAAGTCAAAGCAGAGAAACAGGTAGAACACAGATTATGATCTGAGAGTTGTTCTGTTGACCATCACCCCAGACTTTGAAACTTATCAGGACTCAGGAGTAAAGCACATCCCCAATTATCCCATTAGTGTCCCCCGTTGAGTAGGCCTATGCGCCTGGAGAGATTATCATATTGTGTGTGTGTGTAAACACAGATATATATAGTCATGATGTTCATTTTATTCATAATCACCAGGATCTGCAGCACACACGGTTGTGATGTTCATACTCATCAGTTTATTAATCGGGATCTGTTTGTTATTGCTCGAGTAATGTGCTGTATTTTATTACTTTTATTTTAAAATATTATTACTATTTTATTTATTTTATATTTATTTTTTTTTATTTTTTTTTTAAGAATGGTCATGATGACATTGTGTAAGTGTTCACTATTTGTTCGGTTTGAATTCTATAAAAGTGGGTCGCAACTTAATGACCATGGGAAAATGTGGGTCTCAAAGCCAGACCAGTTGAGAACCACTGTCCTACAGTACACCTAGAGAACCACTGTCCTACAGTACACCGCTCTCTCCAGCTCCTACCCTCAACAGTGAGGGGCAGGAAGGGGCAGAAAAAGGGCCTCTCTGCATTACAAACAGCACAACACAGGCCTCGTAACCAGGGGTGCAATGGTTTTATATTGAACCATACGGTTCGCCATCCACGGTTCAATACGCACTAGTGAATGTCGGTTTTTCGGTTTATGATTCGTTCCATTGAAAGTCAGAGGTCGAGTTTGTTTGGAACTCAGTTGCTTCTGTGACTTGTTCAAATGTTGGCGAGCGGAGTTGAGAACATGGCAACAGTTTGAGGAAGACCCAGATTGCTAAAATCTGCGTTTCGGGTAATTTCGGTTTTGGAATTGAATACAATGATGAGGGAACGAAAACTGTGAACAGAAACGTACATTGCTTCATGCGTGTCGTGCCTGTCAAGCCTAAAGTGCACTTTTACTTTTAATTCTTCCTCTCCTATACCAGTAGTCATGCCTGAGAGGCACTAAAGTGTTTTGTGTTTATATAGGCTATATTAATATATTTTTTCAAAGTATAATATATTAATATTATTATTATACTTTATTTTATAATATACCAGTCATATTCTGGAAAGTGTCTGAATGTTAAATTTCCATAAGTATAAGCAAAATAAAGTAAAGTAACAGTTTGTAAATAAATAAAGCATTTTTCTCCTTACGCACAAAACACATACCGAAACCGTGACCCAAAAACCGAGGTTCATACCAAACCGTGGGCCAACTGAACCGTTGCACCCCTACTCGCAACAAACCACATACAGTAGATGTAGCCTACAGTCAGCATGGCAGAAGCTTTTAGAAATGTTTAGGTTTTAGACATTATTATTTATGTTATTTATGTTATGTGTACTAGCCCACAGAATGACCATGGCCTAGTATTTTAAAACTCAAAATCTCGAAGAATTTTTTTTTTGCTATCCAGGATCTGGTAGATTTGGAGTACCATAGGGGGAAAATCAGCCAGCTCCATCTGATCCTGGATAGCAATTAAGAATTCTGGAGGCCGCGGGAGGAAGACCAGATACAGGGAGGGGGTGGATAGAGTTCAACACTATACATCTAGCCTACTTGAGGACAGCCTAAGGACAGAACTGAAACTTCTAAACGGGACAAAACGGGACGCGATAGACAGGACGCTGGAGCAACACCAGCTGGAGACCTGCAGGGACTTCATTCAGGAAATTATTATTCATTACCGGTAGTATCATTCCTTGGGGCGCTTGGTGGTGTAGCACACTAAGGTGTCAGCCATGTAATCTGTGTCCCCATTCCTGCCGTCGACATATCCTGCATGTCATCTCTCCTCTTTCTCACCCATCCTTCCTGTCAATCTCTACTGTCTCTATCCCAATAAAAGCAGAAATGCCCGAAACATATAATAATACAAAAAAAGGGTTGGGGAAAATCATTCTGATTGCTATACTGTATGTCGTGGTGTTGAAACACTGCTGTTGAAATATTAAACATTCTCACCATCTTTCTCATTAAAAAATAAAGTCCTGTTTGCTTTCCTCCCCTCAGGAGAAAGAGAGCTGGATGAAGAGAGAGAAGGGTACGGTGAGAGGTGTGCAGCTGGAGTTGGTTTTGGCACCGGCGTAAATGCACCGCCGAAGCACCAGTGTTTCCGACAAACCCGCTCACACCTAATCCGTTAGTTAGAAACCCAAACAACAATGGAGGCTGGATGGAAGATGGAGCTAAAATCCTAGTTCAAACAAGGCTGAATACAGTGTGGGACTCCAGCCGGGGTGCGAGAGCTGAGCTGAGAAAAGACACAGGCAAATAAATACAGACAAACGATCCGTACGTCAACACACTCACAACCCACGGCGGGCTGAGGTCCTTCAACATGAAGGATGAACAGCTGAGTGAGTTCACTAACGCATGCCTGTTGCAGTGGGTCCTCAACAAATCGCGCACACACACACACACACACACACACACACACACACACACGCACACACGCACACACACACACACACGCACACGCACACACGTGTCAAACACAATCCAATGACGGCAAGCATACAGGGAAATCATCCAAATATGCAGTGCTGTTGTTCATATGCTGCCTAAATCCTCTGCAATATAGTCTCATGAGCTGAGCGTTGCCTCTGTGTTGGTGTTTGCAAGAGAGGCAGCAAGGGGGAGAGAGAAGAGAGGGGGGGGGAGAGAAGAGAGGGGGGGGAGGGGAGACAGAGAGAAAGAAGCTCCCCAAGGACATACACAAGTTTCTGGTATGCAAATCAAGAAAGGGTTTGACAGTGTGAATGTGAGAAGGAGGAAGAGAGCGGGGGGAACAGCAAGAAGGAGAGAGTGTGTGTGTGTGTGTGGGGGGGGGGGGGCAGCGAGAAGGAGGGGGGGGGGGGGACAGCAAGTCTGTGCTTCTATTCTGATCTGCAAGAAACATATGACAAAATCTCTCATGGAGGACTTCTCCATATGGCTGTGCTGCACACTACAATGAACAAGAACAGGCCTCATTTCACACACACACACACACACACACACACACACACACACACACACACAACTTTCTCTCTCTCTCTGTCCCTTTCTGAGATTCTACGGCCCACCTGCATTCCCACAGTGCTCTGTATCACCCAGACTCTCCCCAGACCTCCATCACATTCAATCTCCCTTTCAGCCGACGCCAGGGACCCGGGGAGCTGTCCCCAAGGCTCAGCTAGAGAGGCGGCGCGGCTGCCAGCCTGGGCAAACACAGGGAACTTTACCCAACCGCTGCCAACCTCTAAAGACCGGCTACCCAACCCAACTACTGAAGGCATTATTACAAACAGGGTACAAAACCCAATTACTGCCAGCCTGACCATAGCCACGAATTTAGGCCACACACCACATGCTCACTACGCAGGCCCTGTTTACACCGAATCTCACTGCAGTTTGGAACAAACCCCATTTAACCGAATCCACCAAATCAAAACAGAACTTCCACCCAGTCCAGTCATGGTTACTGGTTAGTGGCTTCTATATAATTCAGGGAAGTAAATTATGAAATGTTTGATCGAGAAGTGAGGATAAAACGTGTCCACTGAACTCATGAAATAGTGAAATTGCCCATTAGATAGGCTACACAGTACAGGCTAACAAGAGAAGCTAACGTTAGACACCCTAAGCCTAAACTAGACAGCCTACCGGTACTTCTTCTAAAAAGGAGGGCTAAAACCCTTTGAAGAGCTAGTAAGTTAACAATTGAGAACATCTGGATGGTCTTTCTTTTAAGTGTGTGAATTTGTCTGTGTATGTCCAACAGACTGACTGGGTTCCTACTTCTTCTCAGCGTATTCATCAGCACACATCTCATCTGACTCTTGGGAGCATTAAAACATACACAAACACACTCAGACACTCAAACCAGCGGCTCCAAATGGGACACGTAAAAAAAAGAAAAAACGGCGGCAAAACCCATTTAGCCCAGCCCAAATGAGCTCTATTCTTCGGTGGGCCGGTGTAGTGTTTACATAGCAGCGGGAGGAAATGTACAGTGTAATGTTGAGCACCGGGCCTGTTTTGCTCTGCTAATGCCCGTGTTGCATTACTCGTGAGTCAGGGCAGATAAAATGACCCAGTCCTTGGCAGACAGCGCCCTAAGCTTAGAGACACTGATAGCCAAACACAGCTGCTGCTGCTGCCGCTGCTGCTGCTGTGTATATATGTGAGTGTGTGTGCGTGCGTGCGTACATGTGTCTTGCCAAGTGTGTGTCTCGCCATATCCCCCTACTCCAAGCCCCAACACTCCTCTCTGCCACCCAATTAGTGAGCTCTCTCTTTTTTTCCACTCGCTCCTTTCATCTGCCAAACAACCTTGCGCTACAGCGAAAGAGGGGTCAAAGTTCAGACCTCAGCCAAGGTCCCTTTCCTGTTTCATCTCCAGAGCCCGATGATCCGGAGAACTACCCCGAGACGGCGGTCCTGGGTCTCACACCCCCCTACCGCCCGGCACAATTAGACGGAGGGATGAGCAACAGGTAACAAAAAGAGGAGAGAAGGGGAAGTAAAAGAGGTAGAGACAGAGGCGCGGGGGAGGGGCATCTCTGTCACATGTGTCCTACACTCAGGAACTTACAACACCAGTGAAAAAAAAGAAAGAAAAAAAAAAGACCAACCAGAAATTGAAGACAGGCCCTGAGGCCTGAGGAAACAATGAGAACGAGAGCAGTGTTCCCATCAACAATAGCTCTCTCTCTCTCTCTCTCTCTCTCTCTCTCTCTCTCTCTCTCTCTCTCTCTCTCTCTCTCTCTCTCTCTCTCTCTCTCTCTCTCTCTCTCTCTCTCTCTCTCTCTCTCTCTCTCTCTCTCTCTCTCTCTCTCTCTCTCTCTCTCTCTCTCTCTCTCTCTCTCTCTCTCTCTCTCTCTCTTCCTCCTGTCTTCTATCCCCCTCTCATTCAATCATTCTCTCTCTATAGGCTCTGCTGGTGAGAGAAATCTCACCTCACTGTGAAAGGGCTCCATTCTCCTTAATCCGCAACATCCCAATGCACCATGGTGAAGCTCAGCATGGTGAACAAACACCTCACCTGGTTTTATCTAGGCTTACCTGCACTTGAACACGAGTTGGATCATCTCACCACCTCCTATGTCACTTCCTCTATAAACTGGTGGGCGAGTGAGTGAGAGAGTATGTGTGTGTGTGTGAGACAATACACTCTGAACACACTAAATCACTCTAATTGTACTGATGATAGTTTTACCACCACCCTTGCCAGAGCTACCAATAGAGAGAGAGAATTCTCTCCAAATCAGATAAACAAGGCTACACCACTAGAAACAAGTTTCATTGCCCGAGGGCCGAATTCCAATCAGTTTATCTTCCGACCACAAACGTCTATAACAACATTTATAGGCCCGCATGCCACATTTCAGTTGGCAATACTCCTCAAAGAAGAAGTCAAACAAACGGCTTCTTTATGAAAAAGGCCTATAAAATACATTAACATGTACATTTTTGACAATTATCCAAAACGACTTAGGCCTACAGGAAATACATTTGTCTAAGTAAGTGAAATGATCTATCCATTAAGAAAAACAACATCTATGCATGCATGGACCAAGGGCCATTGGCATTCACAATGCTGGAAGAAGGAAGAATTATTATTATTAAATGTATTTACAGTAGATAAACTGTACAGAGGGGTAGTGCAGATGAAGAGGTCTTTAGGAGGGACAGTCAAGATGTAGCCTAGCCTGAAGAGATAGGTCTTCAGTCTACGGCGGAAGATAGGTAGTGAGAAAGGGGGGGAGTGGTATGAGGGCACTGACCATTCCAGTGAGCTGACCGATCAGGGGGTCTTATGGCTCTGTGTGCTGTGGGGTCTTTGTGTGACATTATGAATGGCTGTGAGGAGAGGAGTCAGACTCACTGAGCTGACCCCGGTTGCCCTTTGACCCCAGCCTTTGAGAGGGGGCTCAGTCTTAATGAAGAGGAGTCATTTAACTTGTTCAGGCCAGTGAAAGAGCCTCAGCGCCATGGACATGTGATCAAACTGTGGCACTGGCCATTGTGGAGGCTCTTGCTCCCAACAACCCCCCCTCCCTCCCTCCCCTCCCCTCCCCATTCCTCCCTCCCACCCCATCTCTTCTCCTCCCCATACCTCCAGCATAGACCTACTGTGTCATGTGTATATACACTCATATCTTCACACAGAACTTCACACGAGTACAAAAACAAACACGTACTGCCATGAGCGGACTGTTCTCGGCCTGCGAAAGGGGACATGGTTCTACACAGCATTTCTTCGGAAAACGTTTCACGCGAAACGTCAGCTTGTGAGGGGAACAACTTCAACACTCAGAATATTGAACAAACAAAGGGTTGTATCATGATTATTGTTTTCTTAATGTGTGCAAGTTATGGAAAAAGTAACATATTTAGAGGGGGGGGGGGGAGAGAGCAACTGAAATCTAGCCTGATGTCCAAACAGGAGGAGCTCCAACTCTCCCCTTCATTGGGAATGCAAAGCCTCCCGCAGGAGAGTGAGAGGAGGGGGATGGGGACCTAACGGTGGCTAACAAACAGTGGGGGGCTGGTGAGGAGAGGAGAGAGGAGGGGAAACCACTGATCCCCCCCCCACCCCCACCCCTTACTTCCCCCAACAGTCCACCTCACTCACCCCATCCCCCTCTTTCCCCACCTCCCTTCCTGGTTCCCTCTTTCTTTTCCAGGAGGGTTCATGTGGGCCCTCTCCATTGTGGAGGCTGAGGGGTTGGTGTGGTAGGGTGCCTGGCCTCCTATTCTGGGTCAGACTTGCAGGAGCAACCACAGGCGGCTCCCACACACAAAGACAGGCCCCAATAAAGCTCCTTTTCTTCGAGTGTGTATGTGTGCGCACGTGAGAGTGTATGCGAATGGGGCGAGTGAACTGATTAAAATAGAGCTAGTTAATTACTGCTCCTGTTTAGTAATAAAGCCATTTCGGAAAGGAAGCACAGCTCTCGTTGGGAACAGAGGGGGTGGGGGGGGTGGTTGGCCACTCAATTTCCCTCAACTTCTGTTGGAAGATTCGAAGGAGAAGTGGCCACCTGACTGTCTAGAGATTTTGAGATTCAAGGGAAACTGATAAAAGAAGGGAAGTCAGGAATCAAAAGCATTTTCACCCGAGGAAAAACATAAACAGGCTATGTACTGCTGGATGTTCTAGTGAGATAGCTGCAGTGGAACATTCCCTCTTGATCTTTCGCATTGGCATTCTAGGGGACGGTTTCTGCCAGGTACTAAGAGAAAAAAAAGGATAAAAAGAGAGGTAAAAAGCAAAAACAGATATGAAGGATGAAGGTAAAATACATTGAAAATCACTTTGGTCAAGAACAGAACCTACATTAAAAAAAAGGCCTTTAACCAAGTATGTGGGAAAGCCATCAAAAGGCGCAGCGATAAATCATCTACCACGCTGTACCAACGATGTAAAACCCCAACAGCTGGGCTCAGGAGGAAAGAAAATCTTCTCTGGTCGTAACTCACTTTTGGTCTAAAAAAGTGAAGTGAAGTAGTCTGGAGCTCCATCTGGAACAATGCTGTTCACCGTATCATTCATTCCTGGCCTGGGCCAAGGAGAGGTGGTGTGTGTGTGTGTGTGTGTGTGTGTGTGTGTGTGTGTGTGTGTGTGTGTGTGTGTGTGTGTGTGTGTGTGTGTGAGAGAGAGGGATGGGGGTGGGGGTATAGAGGGCTGAAACAAGGGGGCTGGAGTACCTCACTGCCTGGAGCATGGCCAAAACACACAGGCAGCCCACATCTAATGAAAATGTGTGTCCCCCTCTCCCTCTCTCTTTCTCTCCTCTCTCCTGTTTCGTAAGTAAGGCAGCATACTGCAGAGCTGAGCTGGGCTGTTTCACTAGGTTTCTGAACAAGCCAAACGTTTATTAGAATGATATTAAAGTGGTTCCCTGTCCCAGAACAAGAGTCAACACACACACAGAGCCATTGCACTTTTGCTCATAGCAGAGAACTCCAGATTGAGTGTTTTATCTAACATCTGAAACTTGAACCAAATGGGGGAAAAAAATTTCTTTAGACGAACCTCGTCATCCTAAACCAAAGCGAGAGTGAGAGAGCCAGGCTGGGCTAAACTGTGGCGCAGCGACAGCCAGGATTCTCATGAACCGCAGTGGCAGATCATGATTTACAACGGAGTGACAAAATGGGAGGTTTTGCAACCAGAATGCAATGCAGACAAGACAGACTTTAATGGAAAGCACCTGTGGCTGGCTGCTACTCTTAAGAATTCTCTTGGAACATCATCATGTAGAATCCTAGAATCCTAACAACACCCCACGCCACGACACTCCAGAACCATTGAGCATTCCAGAAGTGATGGCAGCTCTAGAGGTGAGGTCAGTCGGAGTTCAGGCCCCACAGAACAAAAGAGTAGCAGCTCGCCCTGTCAGAGAAACATGTGGCGGGGAGTGGGGGAGTAGCCGGGGGGAGGGAGGGGGGCTGGAGGAGGGAGATAGCCTAGCCTAGCTGCTGTGGCCCAACACAGAGAGACTCAGGCAGGCAGCCACTCTAGAGAAGCCAACCCCCTACTCACCCCCAATCTTCTCCCCCCAGCCCCAGTGAGTGTGATGGATGGAGGGTCGTTAACTGTGCACTGATTTCGGGACGGCATCTAAAATGGCGTCCAAATCGAGGCCCAGTGCGGAACACCGAATCAACCAACTGTCATTTATTATAACCAATAAGGGCAACAGCTTCGCTCCAACATCAGGATAAAGCACTTCACTAGGCTGCATGCTGGTGTGGCAACATGCTTAATTGATGGGGCCTATTTTCAGCATCGGCGTCATCGCTATCTGTCAAAGACGTACAACCTTAATGTGAGGTAATTAGACCCAGCACAACTCTCAACAGAATTTATTATGAGGAGAGAGAGAGAGAGTTTATAATAACTAGTAGCCAACACCACTGATGTTTCATATGTAGCACAGGGCCGATAGCATCTATTACAAGACTAGCATAGCCAATGGAACACAGACTCTTTGAAGCTCCCACTGCAGAGGGCCATTAAGAATTCCAATGTGTTGCTGCGTTTTTTATAAGTCGAGAGAGAAATGTAAAAAAAAAAAAAAAAGGGCTCTAGCCGACCTCGTCCGGTCTTAGTAAAACTAAATAACCAAGCGGCGAATAGGATTCTGATAGCCTCTCAACGACTGTTGTCCTTGGACAGAACCCAAGCCCAAAAACATCCCGACCAACGACGGGGCGAACAGCTCCCTCCTTTTTCCTCTCTCCTGTGGATCCTGCACAGGTGCCCCCGCAATTACCATCATTATTCAATTAAGAGGGCTAAAACGCACCACTCCAAAACAAATCGCACCCCCCCACACACACACAGACACTCACAGACACGCGCGCACACACACACACACACACACACACACACACACACACACACACACACACACACTCCCCCCCCCCCCACCCCACCTTTGATTACAGGATGCACTCTTCAGACGGCGGGGGACCGATTGAGAATCAACCCCTTAAAATAAACCTACGGACATTCCCATTTAAATAACCAGTGAACAGAGAGAACGTACTCATGCTCTCAGTAAAAGTGGGACCGCCGTCTGTGTTCTACTGCAGCTATAATGCTTTCCCTATGCTCGGCTTAGCCTAAGGGGCTTTAAACACTACAAGGCCGACCCAAACCATACCGCGCTCGCTTGGATCTTTCCCAATCAAATTGTCCTTTCCAACACTGTTTCAGCAACTAATGGTGGATGTGTAACCAGACCAGCCCAGGACAGGTCTAAGAATATGCCAGTATATGAAAGAGCAACAAGACAATCAATTTTACACATTTGCTATTTAATTGTAGCCTATCGTTATCCCAACTAAATGATAAAAATATAAAATAGCCTCATTTCAACTCATGTCCTCAAAACACTTTTCAGAGACACTCAGCACCAACGCTCATCTCTACACACAAGCACTTGATCTTTTTCCATACATTAAATTAGGGACGCATAGGAGAACATAGGGTTTGCCTGTGTCCACCAGCTCCCTGGGTAATTGAATAACTTACTGACAGATTGTATCAGTTTGACCCATTGACTCAGGAACCATGACGGGGCACACATCAAATTACAAACAAGAGGGAGAATGATGGTTGGGTTGGGTTCCCTCAGGAAAAGAAACATATATAAAAAAAAGAGGAGACGTTTGCATGTTTTTTGGGGTTGATCTATGGCGAAATAAAATGAATCCCATTTGTTATGAACATTAACTTTAACCTGTAGTCCACATTAATCAGTCGTCGTTTTGTTCAATCTTTCCTGTACAAATCACTCTGAGCCATCAATGCATGGGGAAAAATACAGTTCTACTTAATTGCAGCCTGGAAAATCACTGACTAAGAAATGGGAGGGACCGCTCCAGCTCCGTTTACACACCTGCAGAGCCAGAGTCTGACCAGCGGCACAGGTGTCCACTAGGCCGCCCCACAGGGCCACATCTCCAGACCTATTGACATAGTCAGACGACTGTTTTATCTGGACGCAGATCTCTTGCCTATGAGGAAAGGGAGGCTGACCAAACACACAGTGTCGTATTTTTTCAAAGAATCGCTTGAATTAAATTCAAATGGCTGGGATGGCGGAGTTCGATTTTTCACAGCTTGTAAAATAACACGACAGTCGACCTTAAAATGCTGCTACTTCAAAGGGAAACGCTTGAATTTTGGCAGCAAATTTTTGTGGTATCGTCAAACAAAAACAAACGGAAACCCTCAGTCTCACATCAGATGAAGAGAATATCCATTATTCTATTAATTGCATTTACCACCACAGCTCAGCATAATTATGTGAGAGAGGAACAGAGAAATAATGAGAGAGGGAGGGAGGGAGAGAGAGGGGGGAGGGGACAAAGGAGGATCCTAGGATCAGAGGAGGCCACAAAGCCGGGTCCCGGTGGTAGGATGAAGCTCTGTGTGGAGATGAAACACCATTTGGGCCGGGCCCCCTACTGACCACCCCTATGCTCTGGGCCTCTGAAGTGTGAAAGCCCTCCACCACACATCACACCACCACTGCTCTGTCAGCCATTTGTTAACAGAGGCTCCCCTCAAAATGAGCAGGATAAACACTGTTTCTGAGCACGTGAAATAGCCTGAATTAAATGTTTAATTCTAACACTCAATTGTCAGGGATATTTGAAAATGAATAAATAAATAAATCTGATTTCTGATTGTGTGGTAGTTTCCTGTAACACAACCGAGACCTAACAGTTTGAAATTCACCAAATCAGACCCACAATCCACACACAGAACATCATGGCAAAATGAAGGTAGAAAATTCAGTCAATTTCAAACAACACATGTGTTTGCAGCTAGATATCAGGAAAAACACCAAGCCCACTGCTTTTCTATGCAATAAAATTGTAAATATATATAATTATATTCAAATAAAAATGTTCCTGAAATTACCTTGCATCTAAATAATACATTCACTTGCACAAATCAGACATTTAATCTTGTAGTTAATTTCACCAACAATGGAAGCTTTGGAACAGGGAAAATGTGAATGCAATGTGAAGTTCAAAGAAACCCCCCTCCCCCATTCGCTCTCAGTCTCTCTCTCTCTCTCTCTCTCTCTCTCTCTCTCTCTCTCTCTCTCTCTCTCTCTCTCTCTCTCTCTCTCTCTCTCTCTCTCTCTCTCTCTCTCTCTCTCTCTCTCTCTCTCTCTCTCTCTCTCTCTCTCTCTCTCTCTCTCACACACACACACACACAACACACACACACACACACACACACACGCGCGCACACACACACACACACACACACACACACACACACACACACACACACACACACACACGCACACACACACACACACACACTCCCCCCCCCTACCCCCACCCGATGTGAAAAGGGACGTTTAGGTGAAATGTGACACGAAATGCAGTCAGTACGTCTTCATCAAGGCATTGAATAGATAATGCGGAATCGGATAATCAACGCTAAAATCTGGAGAGCAAATAGTGTAATTGGAATAATTAAGCCCTTTAAAAAAAAAAAAAACTTCCTTCAAGGTGACGACGGTCCAGATAAAGTGGCGTCACAGATACAAGTCACAGTCCACAAACTATGTCAAGGTGTTGTTGTCCCACTGCAACATTGTCAATATCCGCATACGACTTCAAAGAGAGCGCCTCTCAGAACGCTCAGCCACTTGGCCAATCAAAGCCACATTTGCAGCTCGAGTTAAAAGAACGAGGTTGTTTTCAGTTTATAGTTGTAACCCAATTGTTGCATTTCTGTAAAATAACGTAACCTCACTAGTAATGTCGCTAGTATTGCAACAATGTAGCAGTTTTTGGAGATTCTGCGGCAGCGCATGCTTTGCTGTATTATATTATTTATGAATTGAGCCACAAGATGACCCAACATAGTCAACTGAATTAACGAGAATGTCCACAAGAACAATGTCAAACGGTAGAACCTTTGCGATGTTAGTTGACAAACAACCAAAACACAATATTTTTGTTGAAATTACCTGCATAGTGAAGACTCCCAGCTCCTGCGAGGACAGCTTTTTCATTTGGACAGCTAAAACTTGTGCCTCCTCCAAGATCGAAAAGTCCGTTTCAGCACCGCAAAATCCACAACAAAGAAGCCCCCAGAATGCGACAAAGCTCCAAGAAACAGCCATGAAGTTGGACCAGTGAAGTGGAGAGTGCTTATTCCAATCCGCGGAGGGAATTCGCGTTAAAATCACGAATCTTTTCCCTCCTCTCCTCCCCTCCATGATGGCTCGGGTGGTTGAATAGTAAAACTGGGAATTCGCTCTGCTGCAGCCCTGGGAAAAACTTCAAGGGAACTACTTCTCAACTTTGTTGCTAGATTGGACCTTACTTTCAAAACGAACTCCCTCAATATTAAAAAGCCGCATCAATGCATCTTCTAGAAATCCACAACACAAGGGGAAATAAATCCGTAAAGCGCCTATGATAGTTCTTTTGACGATCGATCCTGCTCACTCGCGCTAACTCCCAGTAAAGTGTGAGCCGGAGAATCACAATGGGGGTGAAAGCAGACGGCGTGGGAGCGAAACCACGGCATGGATCTTGTGCTGCCAATGAATTAGGATTGACTTGGATTTGGAGAACAGTCCAAAAAACTAGGCTGCTGTAAAACACTGTTCAGCACGGATGATATCAGCACATGGCTACATTATATTCATAATAGTATAATATAATATAATAATATATTATATTATATTAATAATATATATTAATAATATATATATAATATAATATATTATATATAATATATATTCTATATATATATAATATAATATATTATTATTATATTATTATTATATTATTATAATATATATATATATATATATATTATATATATTCAATTCAATTCAATTCAATTCAATGATACTTTATTTATCCCCGTGGGGAAATTCATTTAATACATAATTATATATTATTATTATATTATATATATATAATATTATATTATATAATATATATAATATTATATATATTATATATATATATAGAATATATATAATATAGTATAATAATATTCACAGCTGTCACACCACAGCATATTATAACAGATTATGAAAATATTTGAATTGTATTGTATTGCCAATAAAAATCTAATGACGTAAAGCACCTATATTATTACCTCTTTTTAAATTTGTATTTGTTTACCAATGCTGATAGTGACCATCATGAATTTGCACTTTAATATCAAATCTGCTTTGCTCTCCAAGCCACCCAGTCTTGTAACATGAACGACTAGTAAAACCAGGACTGAAGCCTGTAGGACCGGAGTCTCCACTGCAGTCTCTGATGTGATTAAAAAAAAAACAAAAAAAAACGGACTTATTCTGAACCAAATGATCGCGTCTGTTCTATTAATCATCCATGTTTATGTCTCCACACATATCTACAATGATGTTGATATAATAAACTTGACATTGAACTTCAGGCCAATGGCCATACTCCAAACCATTATTAACGTATTGTTAACTATGTGCTTCTGCAAATAATGTATTATATATTTTGCATGGCACAGGAAATCTCCTTACATACTTCATATGCATAGTTTATGCATTTACAGTCCAGTAATACTAAATGTGATGATAAGCCAGGTCCCTCGTGTCAAATGAAAGGGTTTCTAATGACAGCCCAGGCCTGCTCTGAGTGATATACATTTAATGTGATGCTTTGAAGTTAAGGGCTTTTGAATACATCCAGCGGACCTCCAATCAGGAACAGTCTCCAAGAGAGCCTTTCTCTGTTCCAAGTGCTGATTAGAAAATAGTACACTTGAGTGCATGTCTGACCCAGCTGCAGCCTGCAGCTTGGCGTTGGCCTGCTCCCAACCATCAGTGTCTCTGCAACCTTCAGATATGTCTAGTTTCAACATACTACATTTAAGATTAGATCAGATGAAACTGTGTGTCATTGTCGCATGTAAAGTAGTGAGACAACTAAATGTAGTTTCTGGCATCTAACCACTTTGCATCTGCAAATAGTGTCATGGTCCAGAATACTGATGATGATAATGTAGACAAGCTGTGGCTGTGTCTGAGTGCTCACACTACTGGGTGTTTTCAGTACGCAAAATTAGAATGTTTTGCAATATGCGAAATGTAACAAATCTCAGTAGGTACACAATTCCAGAATGTTCTACAAGATTTGCCTTTCCATGTAGTCTGAATTCACTGCACACGCTTCAGGTAGGTCCTTTTCCGATTGTAGTCCCACAATACAACGGGGCAGGTAGGGAGGTGGGCAAAATTTACCATAAACAACATTGCTAACTACTATCTCAATGTCCACACTTGTACACGACTTAGAGCGCATGGTCAATGAAGTGCAGCATTTTAGCTTCCTTTTTTGCATGATCAAATGTTTGTATTTGATATCCCATACATATGTACGGGGGCAAGTAGCGTGACTAATGTGATCAGTCACTAATACAGCTGAAAACCGATGTTTGAAAATACATTTGGTGGAGAATGTAATGTATTGTGGTTTACTTAATACTGTTCAGCACTTGAGGTTACATTCAATGCATGACTAGGCCTACATCAATGCATGACTACATCAATGCTGTTGTCCCATTGTGTTTGTTGCAAATGTGTCAAAACTCTTCAAACCAGCCGATGACCAAATATTCAATCCATGACTTATGCTGTATACATAAAGTTTCATTGATTGATGTATGCGCATTGTCCTACAGATTCATTTTTCAACAGCAACAAACATATGATACATGTTCCAGTTTTATTCTTTGAACAACAGAATAGCAAACGTTAAGTTACACAGATTAATAATGTATGCATGCCATATCTTGGATGAAGACGTAATGTAAGTGGAGAGGAGATTGATCGGGACTGCGGGAGTTTTCAGGACTAACGAATGAATGTAACAGATGACCCAACCATTCAGACTTGTGCTATACATAGCCTACACTTGATGAACCAGTGCTGTGATATTATTGATCGTCTTAGAAACATCATAGCAAGAGGCACTTCAACAATTATCATAACGTTTATTATGCATCAGCTCTTTTTATACAACCTAAATTTACACAGATGAATAATGTATACATGCCACGTCTTGGATGCAGATGTAATGTGTGGAGAGGAGATTGATCGGGAGTTGACAATACGAATGAATGAAAATGAATGAATTTCTATTATTTTACAGTACTGTCTCAATTACATTTGAATCATCTTCTGGGTCTACCAGCACGCGCATGCCCAGTGTACCTGAATACGCGAAAACGCTTGTGTAGCCAGAGATCAGATCGACCCCCGAAATTGCGTTTCGTCGTCATGTAGCTAGACCCTTATGAGCCTATACCCGTGATCCTCACTCCTGGTCCTGGAGAGCTGCAGTGCTGCAGGCTTTTGTCTCCAGCCCTGACCGATTACCTGATTCAGTTAATGAAGATTTTGAAGATCAGGGGCCGGATTCACCAAGCGTTTTTAAGAACAAATTTGTTCTTAAGACAAAACTTAAGAAGATTTGGTATTCCCGAAGAAAATCTTATCTTAACTTTTCTTAACTTTCTTCTTAAGATTTTTCCTAAGATAGAACTTAAGAACAAATGAGATTCTCCAAAACAAAGTTCTTAGATTTCTTCTCAAATGTCTTCTTAACTTTAAGAGAAGCTCTCACCTGTCTTAAAGCAGCTAAAGTGAAAGGTAAGTCTTACTTGAACAATTTTGTATTGCAATTATTTGATTTTATTAATATTTAGTTTAGCCCTAGACAATGTGTTAACACATATTGTTAATTCAAGTTGGTCAGAGTACTTTTGTGTGAATGTTTTGTGTGAATGTGTGAATGTCTATCACATGTTTGTATGTTTGAGATATAACTGAAATGGGCCTTTCAGCCTGTGTCACATGTAGGCCTATTCCTAGATTACACCACAATGTACTCAGAAAGTAAATCAAGGAGGCAGTTGTTGTAATTAATCATTATGAACATGTTATTTAAGTAGGCCAAGTAACTGAAACAATGTCCTTACTATTATTTATTTTATATTCACATTTTAGATGGAAGTTCTTCATAAGTTCAAAAGAGAGAGAGAGAGAGAGAGAGAGAGAGAGAGAGAGAGAGAGAGAGAGAGAGAGAGAGAGAGAGAGAGAGAGAGAGAGAGAGAGAGAGAGACACACACAGGTGTAAAAATCACAGTTCAAAATCTAAGAACTTCTTAAGTGAGAAAACTAAGAAGTTCTTAAGACATAGGACAATTCTTAAGAAAAAAATGGTGAATAGCGTTTAAGAACATTCTTAGGAACATCTTATCTTTTTTCTTAAGAATTGTCTTAAGAATTATCTTAAGAACACTTTGGTGAATCCGGCCCCTGGGCCCGGATTCACAAAGCGTTCTTAAGAAAAAAATGGTTCTTAAGACAAAACTTAAGAACATTTGGTATTCATGAAGAAAATCTTATCTTTTCTTTAGTTTTTTCTTAACTTTCTTCTTAAGATTTTTCCTAAGATAGAACTTAAGAACAACTTAAGAACAAATGAGATTCTCGAAAACAAAGTTCTTAGATGTCTTCTCAAATTTCTTCTCAACTTTAAGAGAAGCTCTCACCTGTCTTAAAGCAGCTAAAGTGAAAGGTAAGTCTTACTTGAACAATTTTGTATTGCATTTATTTGATTTTATTAATATTTAGTTTAGCCCAAGACAATGTGTTAACACATATTGTTAATTCAAGTTGGTCAGAGTACTTTTGTATATCTCAAACATATGTTTGTATGTTTGAGATATAACTGAAATGGGCCTTTCAGCCTGTGTCACATGTAGGCCTATTCCTAGATTACACCACAATGTACTCAGAAAGTAAATCAAGGAGGCAGTTGTTGTATTTGATGTATACTACTTAATTAATCATTATGAACATGTTATTTAAGTAGGCCAAGTAACTGAAACAATGTCCTTACTATTATTTATTTTATATTCACATTTTAGATGGAAGTTCTTTGGGTAGCAGCTAGGGAGGAAAATCCACCAAGGCCTCTGAGAGACAGAATGGATCCTCTTACACTACCTGATCATGTCTTAATTAGACAATATAGGCTTCCTAGGCCCGCAATTGTTTTTCTGGCTGATCATTTGTCAGATGATCTGAAAAGGGAAACAAGGCGATCGACACCTATTCCAGTGGTGTTGCAGGTTATGGCTGCCCTGAGATTCTATGTCTCAGGGTCTTTTCAAATGGTGGTGGGGGGCACACTGAGTGTGAGCCAGTCCTCTATTAGCCGAGTGGTCAGAGATGTATCAAATGCACTCTGTAGAAGAGCAAGGCAGTTCATTCAGTTTCCAGCAACAAATGCAGAATGCATTAGAACCAAGCAGCAATTCTTTGAAATAGCAGGATTTCCTAATGTGTTGGGGGCAGTTGATGGGACACATATTGCAATCAAAGTAAGATCATGTACAAAATCCTATTCCTTTTTGCAAATCTATCATGTTTTTTTATGTTGTTTATAAAAGTATCAGCTTGAATCAATACACATTTTACGTGGTGTTTAAAGTGTTAACTTAAATAGTGTTTCATTTTATTAATCTTTATTCCAAAGGCACCAAGTGATGAGGAGGACGGCTTTGTGAACCGGAAAAGCTTTCACTCCATCAATACGCAGGTCATCTGTGATGCAACGCTCCGGGTTACAGACCTTGTTGCAAAGTGGCCAGGTAGCACCCACGACTCCTTCATACTGAACAATTCAGGCACAGGGATAAAATTCAATGAGGGAGAAATGCCTGATGGATGGTTGTTAGGTGAGTAACTAGTCATGAATTGTACTTTAGGTTACACAAAGACATACACTGTATTATCCTAACTACTTTCCTATACTACTGATAGGTGACAGTGGCTACGCCCTAAGGCCATGGCTGATGACCCCAATTCTCCACCCAGCAACAGAGCCAGACGAGCGCTACAGCCGTGCGCAACGCAAAACCCGGAGTGTTGTGGAGAGGTGCATCGGGGTAGTAAAATCCCGATTCAGATGCATTGACCGTTCTGGTGGAGTGCTCCAATACACTCCTGAAAGGGCGTGTAAAATCATCACCTGTGCATTCATCCTCCACAACATCTGCATCATGTACCGCTTGCCACTTCCTCACATCCCAGATGACCCTGACCCTGAGGGAGATATCCCAGGCCCAGTCCCCGCCCCATGTAATTCTGGCATACAAGTGAGACAAGACCTCATAAGGAGGAGATTCATGTAACATAATAAACAACACATGAAAAACCTATGTGAGCAATTCATATTTTATTATAATTAAACATTCTTTTTGAATTCAAATTTTGCTCTGGCAAGTTCCAGCTGCTCTGCCATGATGAGCAGCTTCTCCTTCTCCACCAGAAGAAGCTGCTCTTGCACGCCCCTCAGCAGTTTCACTTCTTGGAGAAGCTCCTGTTGGACGGAGAGGAGCTGGGAGATGGTAAGAAGTGAGAGTGGAGGGATTGTAAATTAAACAGTATCAAAATGTATGGTTAGGTAGAGTAGTTAGGTGTCTGATAAACTTATTATACTTACATTTGGTGGAATTCCAAGGGTGGGTGTTTGGGGTTCTGCAGATAGTCCTATAGCCAGGACATCCAAAGCATCTAAAGAAAAGCAACAGAAACAGAAATGCGCTGTTAGTTATGTAGTCCAGTGGTGTAGTCTACGTGATACGCAGGACTACGCCGTATACCCACTAGGAAAGGACAAGGATTTGCGTATACCCACTAGAAAATGCGCGAGGATACGTAACGGCGTTTTGTGACAGAACTTTCACTTTCATTCATAAAATTCACCCCGTCTGTGTTACGAAGCACTTACTTCGAACTTTCTGACATGTTTGTTATCGCATAACCAGTCGTTCAGAATGCTAGTCTCAGTATTTCCCCTACAGAGCCTTGGGGTGGGCGGGCCGCGAATTTGCGAAACCTAGGATGGTAGGGGGAGGCAGGCAATGAGGGAGTGCTTCGCCAACCAATCAGGTAGCGGTATTGCCCTGCCTCCCCTTACCATCCTAGGTTTCGCAAATTCGCGGGCGGGCCAGACCTCCACACACAGCTTCGTGCCGCTGGAGAATGCTTTTGGTTTGTTTTGTGTGTGCGTGCGACGCGAGAGAGTTTTTGCAGGGTGAAAGCTCTGCAGAAGAAAGTAAGCAAGTTGAAACGTTAGCAAATATAATTACTGTGTTCTGACAGAGAAAGTTGGTTCAAATTAGTCGTTATTATTGTGATTAGAAAGTGTCTGATTATAGTTTCATGGTGTGAATAATAGTGTCAAAGAACTAGCAAGCTAGCTAGCTCAGAGGTGATTAGATGAGCTAGTCTGCTGCACACATGCCAGCTAAAGAGCTAACTGGAGGCACTTTATTATTTTACTTAAAGTAGATATACAATCTTTCTTATTCTGCTAGAATTGGGCTTTATGGTAATACCATAATGGTATATTTACAGTACATGGACAGTGGATTGAAGCATTGGAACAAACCCTCACTCATTGGAAATGTCTGTTTTTTGTAGTTGGACATACGATTTTCTTACAGGTGAGAGAGTAAGTAAAGACAATATCTGACTGCATTGCCCACAGCAACCCAATATTCAATTAGAATTATGTTATGATTTGATATGAATTCAATGTATACCTCTTATTAAATTATAAATACTCTGGTTGTTATGTTTGCCTTTTGGTTGACAGCAAAAGAGGGAGAGAGGAGGATAGGGAGGGAGAGAAGGAGAGAGCAGGATGGTGTCGGCACACCAGAGAGAGAGAGCAAGAACCAGGTGAGAAAGTGGACAGGTAGTCAAGACCACATAAGTAAGTAGCCTTGAGAACCGATGGTTCTGGAGCCTAACGGCCCATAGGGAAGGAGCCTATCTCCTGTTTCTGTAGCGTGAGGCAGCTTGATGTACAAGTACAGTCCATGCCACCCCCCCCCCCCCCCCCCCCAAGGCAGCAAACACTGGTGTAGATGCATACTGTATGCATAAGTGAGTGTGGTGGTGCTTATGGGGTGTCGCTACGGGACAGGTGTCGCTCTGACTGGGAGGGCAAAATCACAGTATACCCACTAGAAAAAACTAGACTACACCACTGATGTAGTCGACTAAAAGAACTTACACTTGCAAGATGAAGGCATGCTCTGTAGGCTACAGACAGTATTAGATCAAAGTTCTGAGATTTAAAAAATGGTTGGGCTTGTCTGGGTTTATTGAATGGCATGGCGGTTTATTGGGATTATCAAAGTAAGACAAAGTATGATTGGACTGTGACATTAATTATGCTCCAATTTAAGCAAATAAAGCAAAGGCTAAACAGACGTTTTAGTAGCCTACCCAACCGTACGTCAATCATTTTGTCGTCAACTTTACGTTAAGTATGTCTTGATTAGGGATGTGCAGACAGACCATTTTCGATATATGAATAACAAAAACAATAATGACAATGTTATCCGACGGTTATTCGCGTGACAAGAGTACAGTAAACAAACAATAGGCTACAGAAAGTAGCCTACAGACCAAAGCAGCCTACATCAAATGCAAAATGTATCAGAACCACTGTTTATTGTTGTCTAATCGCTGTCATCCCGGCGGCCTAGTTCGTTATGTTTCTGCCGGAGCTGAGTCGCATTTACGCACTAGCAGCTGGGATAACGTCGATGGCCTATGCTGTTGCAGTGGGGCTTTCTCAAAGACCGATACTTGCGGATTTAACATTCAATGTTAAATCATATGAAACTTGCGAATTCATTTTTATATGATTTAACATTGAACTAGTTGAATGTCTGTAAACAAGTTGTGTTTCACAGAGTTTGCGCAAAACATTGTCAGTTTTCCAAACCAACTTATTTTCACACTTTTATTGTGTAGCTGGTGATAGTCGCTTGTGTAGCTGCTAGCTTACCTCCAATTAGCATCTCTCCGGTGTCGACTCCTCCGTCCACTCCTTTGACGAGAGTCTCCCCAATCGCCCACAAGATTTTCTCCTCCAATTGGTCTAAATGGACCGATGACTTTCCTCCTCCCGTCTTCTTGACCTCCCTTGCCCTCTCAGCTGCCTTTTTTTTAACGATGGACTTGATGTCCGCCCACTTTTTTTTAATAGAGCTGCCATCCCTGGCTAGCACTCCCACTGCGGAGACCGTCCTGGCAACCCTTTCCCACCCCCTCTTTTTATTGTCCGCCGTCACCGATACGTTGTCTAATTTTCCCAATAATAATCTTTTTTTTAAAACCACCTCCTCTACCAAAACCTCCAACTCCTGCCTTGTGAAATTCTTGGACCTCTTAGCTGCACTGCGGTCTTCCATTTTTAGTTAACCGTTATGACCGTTATAACCGCGACACATAGTCACGCGAGAGAGAGAGACACACAGGTGTAAAAATCACAGTTCAAAATCTAAGAACTTCTTAAGTGAGAAAACTAAGAACTTCTTAAGAACTTCTTAAGTGAGAAAACTAAGAAGTTCTTAAGACATAGGACAATTCTTAAGAAAAAAATGGTGAATAGCGTTTAAGAACATTCTTAGGAACATCTTATCTTTTTTCTTAAGAATTGTCTTAAGAATTATCTTAAGAACACTTTTGTGAATCCGGC
>NC_137674.1:98214628-98227128 GCF_963989245.1 Nansenia antarctica | reverse complement strand
CTTTCAGGCAGCAACATATCCCTACATAGTGTTTAAATCACTAATCCCTCAGGCGTGTGTGTGTCTATCCAGACAAGTCATTTTATTTGCGAAAAAAGAAAAAAAAATACTTCATTACACAAGAAACCAGGGAGCGGGCCTCGTTAAGAGAGAAGGATTTGTCTTATAGGATTAGTTCATTTGCATAATTTTAATTACAGCGCTCGTCCACAAAGCCACCTGGCTGGGGAAGATAAAGGGAGAAAGGCAGAGTGTGTCTGATTAGCAGGGAATCCTGCCCCGTGAATACATTAGCCCAGATCTGAGGAGGAACGGGAGACAGGCAGGGAAAACTGCTGTGCTTGTGGGTCTCATTCCAGCCCGGAATGCTGAAACATTTAAACCAAAGCAGCAGAGCATGGCCGTATCTACCACAGAGGTAAACAAACAAAGGAGAGTTGATAATGGCGGTTAGACACTTGTTAGAGCTTGTGTTTACACCATGGTGCTGGCCCTTAAATGTTCCTCTGTGTTAGCACGACTAACCCAGCTGGAACATGGAACAATTACTGGGCTAGCCTCTCTCTCTCTCTCTCTCTCTGTGTGTCTCTCTCTCTCTCTCTCTCTCTCTCTCTCTCTCTCTCTCTCTCTCTCTCTCTCTGTGTGTCTCTCTCTCTCTCTCTCTCTCTCTCTCTCTCGTCTCTCTCTCTCTCTGTCTCTCTCTCTCTCTGCTCTCTCTCTCTCTCTCTCTCTCTCTCTCTCTCTCGCTCTCTCTCTCTACATCCATCATATCCCAGTCTAAATGCAGGATTATCCTTAATGGCACCTTCAATTGCATCACTGAGGAGCAACTATAAACAATTCAAACATGATTGAAAACTACATGGAGGTGTATAGACACAGTGTACAAAGACACACTAATCACAGGGTACACAACCAGTGTTTTCTTTTTCTTCGGTAGAAGCTAAGTGGGATCCTTGGGACATCCTTACCCTTGACCCATGACCCTTAACTCTAACCCATACCCTTACCTTAACAATAACCATAACCCTTACCATAACCTTACCCGGTTTTAAATCTCAACTCCAATGTGGTGACTTCAGAGTCGGGCCGTCCCAAGCATCCCGCTTGGCATTGACCAGTATCTTTTCCACAGTCATCCATATGAGCTGTTCAGGGATCAGCCACCAACCACTTCAGACTCCCACCGCTGCAATCCATCAGCAGCAGACAGGAAACACTCCCAGGACGTCAGGACAGTCTCAGGGTCTTCTTCTGGCAACCATACTGGATCTTCCCCCGGAGAGAGGTAGGGGGGGGGGGGGGGAAGGGGGGAGGGAGGGGAGGGGAGAGGGAGAGAAGGGGATAGGGAGGGAGGGTGGGGAAGAAGGGATGGAGAGAGACAGAGAAATGGAGAAAGAGAGAGGGGGGAGAGTGGTGATTGGGGGGTCTTTAGGTGGAGGACAGTTGGGCATGTGATGGCATGTTATGAGGTGAACAAGGTCACTGACCCCTGACGCTGGCTGCATTCCAGTCAGTGACCTCTCCCTCACCCTCCGACAGGTCCTTTTATGCACAACGACATGGAGGAAGGGACGTGGGCCACAGAGAGCTGAGTGACAGCCATGGTAACCAACGGTGAGGTTGGTTTCCGATAGACTCATAGTCAGCTTAAAGGAGTGCAAAACACTGCCCACCTTCAAAACCACTCTCAAAAAACATTTACAGGAGGCTGCAATCCGTAACTGGACCCTCTAAATCAAAAATCAGATTAAAAGACCCGAACTACCCACTGTAAATACTTTGTGTTTTGTCCCCCGCCCCCACCTGTGGTGTATGTCCCCACCTGTCCTACCCGCTGTACATACCTGATGTTTTGTTGTATTGTATATCTAGTATTGTTCTTCCCATGATGGATGTATTTTTATCTTGTAGATAGTAATAGTTATTTGTCTGTATTATCGTGTAGATAGTACTAGTTGTTTTTTTTTCCCTGTCTGTCTTACATGTAACGATGAATTGAAAATCAAGGACCCCAATTGAAATAAGCCAGTGGCTTTCTTGGGTTTTTATCCTTTTAGTTGACCTTGTATGTAATATGTACTTTCATGTACCTACTTCTGCAAATCTTCTAATAAAGTTTTCAATCAATCAATCAAAGCTGCCAATCACTAGTACAGTATCAAAACCACCATGTATCCAAGAGCAGCAATTGGTTGGCATGAAATGCTCCATCTCTGGTGTTTTTTTTTCTGTCCAATGGAAACCAACCATTACGTTTCAGGATTATAATTTGCGGGTAGGGTGGGATTCGTCCAAGGCTTAATTTAACCCAGATTTTTGAATGGGTAAATCTAATGAGACAGATATAATAAAAAAGTCAACATGGGACAGTAACCCTTTCAGCACTGAATGTGGGAGAGCTATCAAAGGGGAAACTCAGGGAGTCACCGCTCTGTCGGTTTTTAATCTGAGTTAGCCGCAACGCTTAGCCATAAATAATGCACACATGGACATGATCTTCTTAGACATTGTTAAAGGGCTGCTGCTGAGAGAGGAGAGGAAAAGAGAAAGAGAGGAAAGGCAAATGAGAGAAAGAGGAGAAGAGAGAACAAGAGAAAAAGGGGGAAGGAGCAGGTCTGAGTCTCCCACAAAAGGCCCTCTATTGCCCTCCATTTTTTATTTTTTGGGGAGAAACTTTAAAGCAGGCCTTAGCAGTTGCCATGACAACGCGATTCTTTGAGGGGGTTTTTCTTCTCTTTTACAGCCGAATATAACCAGATCTGTTCTCCCCCCCCCCCTCTCTCTCTTTTCCTTCATCAGAATTTCGCTTTGAAGACTAAGCCGATTCTCAGTCGAAACCAATGCTATTTTTGGCTGTATTTAAGGCTGAGGCACTAGCTGTTTTGACATCAGGACTTGTCAACCTGTGTAATTGTGTATCCATGCATGCGTGCTTTTCTGTGTGTACGTGTGTTTGTGTGTGTGTGTGTGTGTGTGTGTGTGTTTGTGTGTGTGTGTGTGTGTGCGTGCATGTGTGCGTGCGTGTATCTGTGTGTGTTTGCAGAACAACAAACAAGGCTGATGATTAGTCTGCTTGCCAAGTCTGCTGGTTACAGCTGATAATGACAATGTTTGTGTGTGTGTGTGTGTGTATGTGTGTGTGTGTGTGTGTGTGTGTGTGTGTGTGTGTGTGTGTGGAGTTATATATCTGAAAATAGAGCAGCCTGTGCTCAGAAATCAAAGCTTTTAGAGTAGAGGAGGAGAGGAGGAGAGGGAAGAACATGAAAGAGCTGAGCAGTGTTTCAATGCCATGCTAATACAGTGGCATTATACATTCAACACTAGGCCTCTGATAGCAGGTAAAGATTTAATATTAATCCATGCAGCTCCCACCACTTAAAATAACCCATAGAGGATATGAGTACTCTCTCTCTCTCTCTCTCTCTCTCTCTCTCTCTCTCTCTCTCTCTCTCTCTCTCTCTGTCCATATTCAATATTTCTCTCTTCTCTGTGAATAATGCAGATGAGGCTTTGTTCACTTCACACTTACTCAACCAGGATATGCAAGAGTGATCCTCTATGATACGGGAGGAGGGATGGAGAGTGGGGCAGTGGAGAGAAAGTAGTGGATATAAAAGGCAGGGTACTTCTGTGTGCTCGGAAAAACATTTCAACGGGGTTGGAGTGATGAATGATCTTCTCCTGAAAGCTTTCCTCCTGAGTCACAAACCAGAGAAAGAAAAAAACTGAAAGGATGTCTCTCAAACTGTAGAATAATAATGTCAAACACACACTGGAGCCTGGTAGGACATGATGTGTACTCTCCTAACCCA
The DNA here is from genome assembly GCF_963989245.1 of Nansenia antarctica. NCBI lineage: Eukaryota > Metazoa > Chordata > Actinopteri > Argentiniformes > Microstomatidae > Nansenia > Nansenia antarctica. The sequence goes on along the minus strand of NC_137674.1, from coordinate 98,223,313 downwards.
TTTCCATCATTCTCCTGTCACTGGCCACATTACCAATTTATCTCACAAAATGGCTGACAGATGTACTCCGCCGCGATACTACCGGTCACCAGTGCATCATGCTGACACATCGACAATTTCATTTCAAAACCTCTTTCTGTACAATTAGCTATTTTCTACATATCATAAATCTTAGAGACAGGCGTTCTCTTTGGGTGTTCCTGGTAGATCACAGAAAACCCCAAGCACATTTAACTCCTCCCTCAAAATACATCAAATATAGCAGATGTGATTTGGAACCACGCGCTCTTGATGAGGTGGACCCCTGTCTGAGACATCGAAGCCCAGATGTAGCACCTAGTACTCTGGGGATGTCCTCTTGGTATACTAGTTTATGTATGTGGCATCCATGCAAGAGGTCCTTGGTTCAAACCCCGCCTCTCACACAAGCACAGAAACAAACCGCTCCTCCCCTTTAATGTCATGACTGAAGCGGGTTGTGACATCCTCAACTATCCACATGATTGTCTGTCCCATAAGGCTGTTCAGTGTTCACCAACCCGCCCAGTAATCTCCCAGTCATCATTTTATCTGGCGATGTTCCCCCCAGATATCTTGATCATCATCTCAGCCCAGCACACACATCCACACCCCATGTTCGAGGATCCAGGTTGTCAGGGGCCTGACCCTCCCTTTTATCCCCAGGCCAGGGGCCCCAGTAGGGGGAGGAATTTCTGGGCTGAGTGGAACCAGACTTGGGCGCTTTGGGGAAACAGAGCACTCCGGCCTCACCCCTGGAGCCCAGAGCCAGATGGAACGCATTAGGCCTCCATTCCAGCACGGAGATGGATGGATTAGACTGGGAGCTGGACCCCATAGTGGGGAAGGGAGGAGAGGGTAGGAGAGGGTAGGAGAGGCGGGCGGGGGGAGGGGAGAAGAGTCGAGGGGAGGGCGAGGGTAGGGGAGGAGAGTGGAAGGTATGGCAGGAGAGGGCAGGGGAGGAGAGGGGAGGAGAGGGGGAGAATAGGGGAGGAGAAGGGAGCACCATGCTGACATAGAGAGAGAGGAGGAGGACATCAAAGTCAAATGGCCACGGTCATAATAGCCCACCACAGGTTATGGTGAGACAAAAGATAATTTTGGCCAATAATTTCATTAGTTATGGTGCATAACCATCTAAAGGGGAAACAAGGAATAAATCAAATTCACATTTTGTATAGATCTTTTTTTTCCGTGGTTAGAGATGGCAAATGAAGCACTGGTCTTGCGTGCTACTGATAACAGTAGTAGCCGCTTACTCATGAGACAGGAGTGGTCTTAGTCATCCCAGGAGTAAATCCCCCTCTCCTTGTCCTCCACATACCACAGAGAATGACTCAGGAGGAGAAGCCCTTTTTGCTAGGCTAGTTTGTGCTAGGCTAACTAGCGCCAGTCTCAGGAGCAGCCCTAGGCTAACTGACTCCAGTTTCATGGGGTGGATTACCTGAATAGGTGAATGACCCCGTTTCTTCACATCCTTCCTCCTTCCTATTCATGTCAGAGTTAGTTGGGCCGTCCCAAGGATCCCACTTAGCATTTACCTATCTAGGAGTGAGCCAACGGCCACCTTTTCCTCCTTCCTCCACCTCTTCCATCTGACTGCCCTGCCACACTCTCTTCACCTCCTCCACCTGAAACACACTCTTCCTTCTCTGCATCCTCCACATGACTGGCATGACACACCCTCCTCCTCCTCCTCCTGAGTGCCCTAACACTCCATACTCACTCCATACTCACACCCTAGAATACCATGTCCATACCATGTTTACTAAGATTGTCTTTACAGCCAATTTTTCTTTTGTTACTGCAGCTTTCTTTCAACTAAGCCTGTTGTTTAGTGGGGGTGACTGATGTTGTTGCTCTCTCTCTCTCTCTCTCTCTCTCTCTCTCTCTCTCTATTCTACTATTCAATACAGCCTTTGGATAAGACTGGGATCGATAGTAACTATTGTATCGATCCCAGTCTTATCCAAAGGCTGTATTAAAGCAGCTGAGAATGTTGTGAGACTGTATACTGTATAACGCACAGAGATTAGCCCAGCTACAACACGAGAGTGTGGGAAACCGTGTTTGTCCCTCTGGGTGCATTTCTAACCGCCCTCCCTCGTCAAAGATCCAGCACAGTGCCTCTAACTCATCTCTGCACCATCAGAGCCAGTATCCCGAAATAGATTAGGCCTGTGAGTAAAGTATAGAGAACCAGCTCACTGAGCCTCTGAAGTCATTTATATCTCATCAAGCCACAGTTGGCAATTAGACACTCCAGGGAGGCATTACCAGTGGTTGCTATAGGCCAACGCTTTGCACAATGAAGTCATTCCAATTATGAACTTCAAAACAAATCAGTTAAAATGTATTAAATGGCTTCTCACTGTAGTCTAAATGCCGGGTGTTGATATATCTCGGTAATGAAGACCAGAGATATCAAGCTCTGTCTGATAGGCCGACCACGTGGTATGTGACTTCATCAGGCGGCCATGTTGTGGTCATGTGATCTGAAGACCTATGGCGTGTGAAAGGAGAGAGGAATGTGGACCTCTCTGTTCAACCCTTCTGCCCCATTGTTCTCGTTCCTTGTCGGGGTCATATGAGAATCACTCCGACGAAGAACGGGACTGTGAATGTTTAAACCACTCAATACCTGGTTGAGTTGACGTGCACTGTTAGGGTTAGGTCCAGCTGACAAGGCTTAGACAACAGAGACAGGTAACTACTTTGATAGTTAAGATCCACATTTCCGAAACAAAACAAAATAAAAGCATGACCGGTAAACAAGACCTTGCAATTATTTTATACTACATACTGTCGTAAATATTTTTTTTCAAATCCACCACATCGAATCTTACATTTCCATGTGTAGCCACGGTAACCGACAAACCTATACTGACAGTAGCCTGGGAGGCGAAGTGGAAAATGATTGGCCACTTGAGAGTGTTCAAGGGCCTTCGCGTTGACTTCCCCTCCACAAGGTCAGCGCCAGCCGCTAAGGACAGTGCTCTCCTTTAACGGGAGGTCAACTGGCTGTCGTCCCTCAACAATAACAGTTCATGTTCTCTGACAATCGGGGGCTTGTTTGAGGCTCTGCGGCGATGCAGAGAGGAGGAACTGTCAGAGCCCCCGGGACAGAGGAGTGTAACTTTATACTTCTCTCCCTGACTCTCTCTCTCTCTCTCTCTCTCTCTCTCTCTCTCTCTCTCTCTCTCCTTCCCTTCATCACATCCTGCCTTTCATCTCTCGACAAAGCCACGTCAGCTGTCACAAACTGGGGCATCCTTTTTTAATCTGAGCACCTTTATGTATGGCCTGCTGCATCTCCAGGCAGCTGAGATACTAGACTAGTTGTATGGTTGTGGGAGGCGTGCAAATAAGTATTGTTCCATAAAGAACTTCCCCTCTGCGATCACAAAAAAAGAAAAAAAAAAGACTGGAAATTATTCAACTAAATTATTCACCGAAAAAAGCTATAGAAGACATTTGTTTTGTTTCACCTCAAGTACGTTACGTTTCAGGTTTTTTAACGGCCTCCTCGATGATCTGTTCATCACTCTCCCCACTTCCGGCTCTATTGTTTTTACCACCTCCCCCCCGCCCTTTCTATTATTGATTATTTCTATTATTATGTTACTCTATTGTCTCTTGTTGTCTGTTGTATTGTCTCTTGTCTTATTGTTTATTTCTGTAACTACTTAGCCTTATTTATGTCAACCAGCTCTTTTCTCTTTTTTGTTTTATCCTTGGCTCTCTTGTTTTTAGTCTTTTTTCCAAGCACCAGGGGAGCCCCCCCTCCTAAATTTCGTTGTATGGTACCTGTACTGTATTGATGACAATAAAGACCATTCATTCATTCATTCATTCATTCATTCATTCATACTGCCATTTTCATTTACTGCCATTTTGCTGCAATGTCGAGGAACCGAAGCCTAAGAATTTTACTCCATTTTACTTGTGTACTGTTGGACATGGAATGTAACAATAATTACTGTTCTCCTGCTGCTCTGTCTGTCCTGCTGCTCTGTCTGTCCTGCTGCTCTGTCTGTTCTCCTGCTGCTCTGTCTGTCCTGCTGCTCTGTCTGTCCTGCTGCTCTGTCTGTTCTGCTGCTCTGTCTGTCCTGCTGCTCTGTCTGTCCTGCTGCTCTGTCTGTCCTGCTGCTCTGTCTGTCCTGCTGCTGCTCTGTCTGTCCTGCTGCTCTGTCTGTCCTGCTGCTCTGTCTGTCCTGCTGCTCTGTCTGTCCTGCTGCTGCTCTGTCTGTCCTGCTGCTCTGTCCTCCTGCTGCTCTGTCTGTCCTGCTGCTCTGTCTGTCCTGCTGCTCTGTCTGTCCTGCTGCTCTGTCTGTCCTGCTGCTCTGTCTGTTCTCCTGCTGCTCTGTCTGTCCTGCTGCTCTGTCTGTCCTGCTGCTCTGTCTGTTCTCCTGCTGCTCTGTCTGTTCTCCTGCTGCTCTGTCTGTTCTGCTGCTCTGTCTGTCCTGCTGCTCTGTCTGTCCTGCTGCTCTGTCTGTCCTGCTGCTCTGTCTGTTCTCCTGCTCTGTCTGTCCTGCTGCTCTGTCTGTCCTGCTGCTCTGTCTGTCCTGCTGCTCTGTCTGTCCTGCTGCTCTGTCTGTCCTGCTGCTCTGTCTGTCCTGCTGCTCTGTCTGTTCTGCTGCTCTGTCTGTCCTGCTGCTCTGTCTGTTCTGCTGCTCTGTCTGTCCTGCTGCTCTGTCTGTCCTGCTGCTCTGTCTGTCCTGCTGCTCTGTCTGTCCTGCTGCTCTGTCTGTCCTGCTGCTCTGTCTGTCCTGCTGCTCTGTCTGTTCTCCTGCTCTGTCTGTTCTCCTGCTGCTCTGTCTGTTCTGCTGCTATAACTTATAACATAAATATGCAATAAACTTGATTGTGATTGTGATTCCTGACATTCTCTTCTCTTCTCTCTCTATCTCTCTCTCTCTCTCTCTCCCTCTCTCTCTCTCTCTCTCTCTCTCTCTCTCTCTCTCTCTCTCTCTCTCTCTCTCTCTCTCTTAGCCTCTGGTGCTCTCTGCATCCCTATTCAAATCCCCTGCAGCCATCTGCAACGACACAGCGCTCATTCTGGAGCACTACCCTCTCCCCACCAGCGGAGGCAGCGGAGGCTGGCGGAGATAGAAATCAGAGGATGGGGCTCTTGGTTGATGCATGGAATGTCATGAGGAATTAGCAATTCTCATGATGACATTCCATGCATCACACTTTCAAATGAGTGTGTTGTCATTCCACGCGTTCCAAACGGTGCGTTTGACACCGTTCCTCGTTCCGTCGTTCCGTTTATTACAATGAGCCCCGTCATCCTCCGATTTCCTGCCTCCACCACCATCAGCCTCCCTCGGCAGACCTTCACTGATCCCAATGACATGAATTATTGAGGATCAGGGTATACTGACTGAAGTGAGTGATCTGAGGCTGCGGTTTTAAATCCCAACTCAAAAGAAAGAGAGTCTAGCTAACACACTCTTGCTCCGACGGTAGCAGAATAAGGAGCAGCTGCTCCTCCTTCAGGGTTCTTCAGGGTTCTTCTGGGTTCACATCAGAACACAGCAGCTTCTGTACACTCCTACTCTCTAGGCCCGGGTGCAGGGAGCCGAGCCTACTGTATATCAGCACAAGCGGTTCAGAATCTCTCCTCTCTACTCCTCCTCCTTTCCATTAGACATTGGAAATCAATCTATCGCCCCGGCAGGCAGCCCTGCCTGTACTCTCTCTTCCATCTCCGATAGAGATGGATACAGAGAGAGAGAGAGAGAGAGAGAGAGAGAGACAGAGAGCAGACCATCAGCCTAGCTCCAGGATAAATGATCCCCACGCCTGTCTTTGATATTTACAGGATATCAGGCGGTATGTAGCATCTGGTTCTCTTTATGTGAATGACTGGTCCCTGACTCTGACAGAGCCCTGGCCTCTCATGTGAGACACAATCTGCTGCTCCCAGCTCTTTCTCTCTCTCTCTCTCTGAGACTGCATCAATCACACAGCTCCCTGCATTCCTCCTCTCTCGCTTTGCTCTTCTTCCCTCTCTCCTCCCTCTGTCCTCCTCCCTGTCTCCTTCTCTCCTCCCTCTGTCGGTCCCTGTCCTCCCTCCTCCTCTCTCCTCCCTCTCTCCTCCAGAGCTGAGACTTGTGAGAGAGAGACTCTGAGGAGTTCAAGAATGCAGACAGCCTGACATGTCCTGCTCCGTGGGGCACATGAAAATTTTAAGGCTACATCAATATTTAATCAGTAGTGTGTGTGTGTGTGTGTGTGTGTGTGTGTGTGTGTAGGTTGTCGGTGGTTGCTCTAGATCAGATTGGCTCTACCTGGCCAGTTGGTTTGTGGATGGATGTGTTTGTTGATCTGCTCAGTCACTACTGTAAATACTACTCACAAATGTTTACGCCAGAGAGATACACACTGCAAGTAGGGTCTCAATCCATACACGACAAAACAACAAAACAGACCTCATAAAAGTTACTTTTATAGTCAACACTGTAATGGACTTGAATAGAAGTTACGGACAAAGCCAGCAGGCCCGACAAGCTGTATATTTCAGAACTGTATAACAACACTATATTCAATAGTACGGTTGGAGACAGGCCGGGGAACAGAACCTGGTCAAGTTCATGTCTCAATCCCAGAGTGGAGAACACATAACGCTGGGTCGGGTTCTAAACCAGAACGGTGTGAGCTGGACACAGTGCCTGATCAAAAACATTGCCCCATCAAACCCTTTGCCCCACACACACACACACACACACACACACACACGCACACACACACACACACACACACACACACACACACACACACACGTGTTCATCTAATGAATCATTTCTCCATATGTGCACCATTACTTTCCCTTTCCTTGGCAGACATACACACTTTGTTCTTTTTACAAAGTAGGGAAATTCAAAGATATTTCGTTTATTGAGGGCCCAGCAGAAAGTATGTATACTCTCACGCACACACAAATGCTGCACACATTCACACACACACACACACACACACACACACACACACACACACACACACACACACACACACTGAACAGTGAGACCTGGATCAAAAACATTCCCCACATCAAACTCTTTGCCACACAGACACAGACTCACACACACACACACACACAGACTCACACACACACACACACACACACACACACACACACACACACACACACAGGGAATAGGAGCATGGGCAAGGTTAGTGCAATACTAACAGAACAATACTTTGTTCATAGGTTCTAATGTCAATTGGATATAACACAAAGGACCCTATTGTGTGTTGGTAAGATTTACACTAGTTCCATCTGCTAGTCCTCTGGGCACTGTTATCTCAGCCCAGATCAGGAAAATCTGTTGAACATACTATGCAGTATGTACTTAGGCAAATAGCAATAGTTGCCAAAAATCTAAACCTTTTCTTCTCATACATCATTTATACAGGGCTGCCAAGTTTCACCAAAAGTTTGGAGTGAGATTTTTTGGCGGTGGAGCGACCCAAAACTGTGCACGTTTTGGCAGCGGCGGCCCCTCTCTCCCACCCAATTATTTGTGCTAGTTTCCTGCAATTTTACATGTTGTTCATAATAAACCAGCACAAGAAATGAAAATAATAAATAATAACATTTTATAAAACAAGAAAAAAATTCAGACAATATATCATATTTATGAAATCTTAATAAACAAATACAGTAGCCTACAGACTCTGAAAGAAAAATTGGCCCCATCAACAGGACTCAGCCCCTTGGTCAGCAGCAGAAAGACCCGTGGTCATCATCTTATATACAGTGCATTGCTCATAGATGGCTATCATGTTATACAGTACATACCAGGGTTTTTCCTGGGTCAGAATGAGGGCTTGGTGGGTGATTTTGTTCGCGCGCAGCGCGCCCACATTTTTTTGGAGGGACCCCCAATTGTTGTATTTGTATTGTAAATAGTAATTATTAATAATTATTATTATTAATGTACCTGGTTATGTTACAGTAGAGAAACAAAAAACAGTTACCAACACTGAGTATTTACTAGCTAAGATTGGCAAAAGATTGGCGTGGTGCAACCGAAATTAGTAAACAACTAGTTTGAAACTAGCTAGTAACAACTAGGGGTTTAGTAACTACTAAATGCCTGCATTTAGTAATGACTTACGCCATATTGGTGCAACCCAGTCCAATAGGCTACCAGATACGATGTTGTAATGTATGCACATATTTTGCTACCACGGTTGCCAGATGGAATTGACAATGTCCAGCCCAACCGGTCTAAAAGCTGCCGAATCCACCCGTCCAGTGTGACCAAAAGTAGCCCAATCTGGCAACCCTGCTTGCTACGTTCTTGCAGCTCGTGTGAACACAGGTTCTTCCATCAGCGCTCGCCTGCCGCTTCGATTGCAGACTCAAGTTAACGCGCGTGCAGAAAGATGCCACGAAACTCATGTCCGGTAGCTTTCTTTCAAGGAATTTCAAAATTAAAGTCCCGTAAAAAAATAAAAAATAAAAATAATAATAATGTTATTTCTCGCCGTGAGAAATAGAGATGCGGCGTGAGAGCGTGAGAACTGGTTGAAATGCGTGAGTCTCACGGTGATTGCGTGAGACTTGGCAGCCCTGGTGACTAATCAGGCTTTCCAACGATATAAAATACAATACCAATTGGTATTATTAAAGGGGAGCAAGAATCGACTGAAATA
>NC_137674.1:98194628-98209628 GCF_963989245.1 Nansenia antarctica | reverse complement strand
GTGTGTGTGTGTGTGTGTGTGTGTGAGTGTGTCTCTATGCTACACTCACCACTGATGACCTGTCCAAACAGCTCCTCTGGGGTGTCTCCAAAGAACGGGGCGCAGCCCACCAGGAACTCATACAGGATGACCCCCATGGCCCACCAGTCCACGGGCTTCCCATAGCCCTGCCTCAGGATGACCTCTGGGGCGATGTACTCTGGCGTGCCGCATACCTGGAACACACACACACACACACACACGCACACACACGCACACACGTCATACACAGTGCTCGAAACCAATGAGAAGAGGGTGAGGGACAGATAGGAAGACAGGGGGAGGGATAAACCATATTCATCAGGATACTCTGGTAGAGGTTCGCCAGAGGACGTCTCTTCCTTTACCTGTTTATCCTGGAACTCCCGGGTGTCCTTCTCGATGTGTCCCTCGTACAGGTTGGTGGTCAGGCTCATCAGACCCACCTTGGACAGGCCGAAGTCTGTCAGCTTGATGTGGCCCATCGATGTGATCAGAAGACTGGAGGGGAGCAGGAGAGAGAGAGAGAGAATAAATAAAGGTGAATAACAGAGACATATAGTACAGATAGCTGTGTGTTGCTCCTATGTCTGAGCCTATGGTTGACCCATAGGACAGCAATTAGAAAACAACCGTGTAGGTGGACAGCGGCCTATGTATGTGACATGTACATCCCAGCGTGGGGCTTACTTGTCGGGTTTGAGGTCTCGGTGTACGATGCCATAGTTGTGCAGGTACTCCAACGCCAGGACGGTCTCGGCAAAGTACATGCGCGCCATGTCCACGGGCAGAGCTCCGATGTTCTTCAACAGGGTGGCACAGTCTCCACCTGGGGAAGCCGTGGGCACAGACTGTGAGTACACACCCCTATTGTACTGTATGTGAAAGTGAGGTGTGTGTGTGTATTTGAAATTGAGATGTGTGTATGGTGCGTGTTTTTGTGTCTGATATACCGTATTTTCCAGACTATAAGTCGCTCCGGAGTATAAGTCGCATCAGTCAAAATATGCGTCATGAAGAAAAAAAAAAATCTTAATATTTATGAATTTATGAGTATGAATTAACATTTAAAAACATGTTAAATTATATATATTTTGATATAGAAGTCGCACCTGACTATAAGTCACAGGACCAGCCAAACTATTAAAAACAGTGTGACTTATAGTCCGGAAAATACGGTACTGCGAGTGTGTGTGTGTGTGTGTGTGTGTGTGTGTGTGTGTGTGTGCGTGCATGTGTGCGTGCATATAAAAGACCCTACCTTCCACATACTCCATGACCATGCAGAGGTGTCTGCGTGTCTCGAAGGAACAGAACATGGACACCACGAAGGGGTTCTCAGCGAAGTTCAGGATGTCTCTCTCCACAAAGGCTTGCTGGATCTGGTTCCTCAGGATCAGGTTCTGCTTGTTGATCTTCTTCATGGCGAAGCGCTGACGGGTCTCCTTGTGTCTGACCAGGAACACGGCGCTGTAGAGAGAGGGAGAGAGAGAGAAATACGGTTTATGTCAACATTTGTTGCCGCTGTGGTTGTCACATTAGCCCGAATGGGTTTTTCACCTCATGCTCAATTATTTTCTTTTTTAATAAAACGTTTTTCTTTTTGGGGGGGACCAATTTTTTTTTCACACTTATGTTTTTATTGAGTTTTCATGAAACATTGACAACACAACACATAAACAACAAAAAACAACAATATACACACTAGTTGTCTGGAGATACACATAATAAAATGCACAGCTTACTCTTAGGTGTCAACTCTGTAAATATTCCACTTTTCCCATTTCCTATTGAATGCGTTTTCTTGGATTCTCAGAACGTATGTCAACTTTTCCATAACAAAAAGATCTTGTACAATTTCCAGCCACTGTTCCTGTTTCGGAGCGTTCACATTAAGCCAATTCCTGGTTATAGCTTTCTTACTAGCTGCAAGCAAAACCTTAGTCAGATAGAGATCGCCTCCCCCCACAACATCTTTAATGTTCCCAAGATACATCACCGGGCAGGTATTTGGGATTCCATATCCCATAATAGTTTTGATCACTGCATTAACCATCTCCCAATATGGCCTTATCTTTGTACAGTTCCAGAAAATGTGCGAGTGGTCAGCCTCCATGTACCCACACATCCTCCAGCACTGTTGCTGTACGCCAAGTTGCTTGCTCTTTATTCTGGGTGTTATGAAAAAGCGAGTCAGGTTCTTCCAGCAGAACTCCCTCCATACTAATGAGTTTGTGGATGTAAATTGCGTCTCACACATTTGAAACCATTCTTCCTCTGATATTTGGATTTTCAACTCCGCTTCCCATTTTGCTTTTATGTAAAGAGTCGAGTCCCCCCTGCTTCCCCCCAAAGCCTGATAGAAAGCAGAGATGATCCGAGACCCCCTCTGCTGGTATGCATCCACAATCACCCCAGTCACAGTATCTAAAGATTCATCTGCATTCAACTTTATCGTTTTAACAAAATAGTGTCTTAATTGCATGTATCTAAAATAATCCCTGTCTAGAATACCATAATCCGTCTGTAGATCCTGGAAACTCCTCAATTCACCCTTCTCTGAAACCGTACACATTGCCGTCATGCCCTTTCGCACCCATTCTTTGAAAGTTGAATCATACACCCCTGGTTTGAAATTGGAATCGTATGCAAACCACCTCAGCGCGTGGACCCCTCTCTTTAATTTGTATTTTGTTACTACCGCCTTCCAGACTTCTAGTGTAAATGCAACTATTGGATCCATCTCACCTCTCAGAGCCCTCACCAAATTTCTATCCCCCACCAAGGCCTGAACGTGATGACCCTGCACTTCCCTTTCCATATCTTTCCATCTAGATTCATAATCGGGTCTACACCAGCAGGCCAAAGGTCTGAGCTGAGCTGCATAAAAGTATTCCCTGAGATTTGGTAAAGCCATTCCCCCTTTACTCTTAGGTAGCTGAAGCGTCGTACATTTTATTCTTGGTCTTTTACTATTCCAAACGAATCTAGAAATCATTCTGTCCCAGGTTACTAATTTATTTTGGGGGACATCGATTGGAAGAGACTGGAAGAAATACAGCAGCCTAGGCAGGATATTCATTTTAACAGTTTGTATTCTGGCACTGAAGTCTAAAGGAAGAGTGGACCACCTTTCTACATCCTTTCGAATATTGTCATCAATTTTGTTGTAATTAGCTTCAAACAGGTTGGAAAATGTTTTGGTTATATTTACACCAAGGTAGGTCATTATTTTGGAATTCCATTTTAGGTTGTATGCACGTCTAATTTGTTGTGATGGGGAATAATTAAATGTAAGAATTTGTGTTTTTGTTATGTTCACTTTATATCCTGAGTAGTAACCATATATTTCAAGTAGGTTCATCAGCTTTGGGAAACATACGTCAGGTTGTTCAAGAAAAACTATAATATCATCCGCAAAAAGCCCAATGATATGGGGGGGACCAATTTAATGCTTGTGTGCTATAGACGGTATATTCACAGTGTAATGAAATGAAGGACACCGTTGTGCCTGAATGCACTCTGTCTTTTGAATAAGGCCTAACTCTGGTTTTGGTAGCGGTAGCATTTTAGCACAGATTCTGCTACCGTCTCAGACGGCACTGCCAAACCCGTAGGCTCCTTACCCGTAGGCTCCGTTACTGATGAGCTTGATGTTCTCAAAGTCCTCCACTCGGGGGGGCTTGGTCTTAGGCTTGGGGGCGGTGACGGTGGCCCCTCGACCCTGGGACACAACGGGACACAGACACAGGGTCACACGGGTGGGGAGGACAGGGAAACGGACACAGAGAGAGTCCTCTAGATGGGTGTTAGGACAGGGAAACGGACACAGAGAGAGTCCTCTAGATGGGTGTTAGGACGGGGACACGGACACAGAGAGAGTCCTCTAGATGGGGGTTAGGACAGGGGGTCATAGCCCGACTGGGGACAGTGTAGTACTGGATGTAAGGACAGGAGACTTGGCCCTATGGAGACTAGGGATGCACGATATTATCGGCGCCGATATTGGGAAATTAATGTTATTAAATATTTATCGGTTTTATTACATTTTAGCCGATATAGAGCCGATAATATGAAGCCGGAAATATTTCCGGTTCCGGTTGTCGCGCTCATGATGCTGCGCCTGCGTACAGCCATGCAGTCTATTAACGGTAAGCTAAGGTAAATAGATAGCCAATGTTAGCGAGTGCTAATGTTCACCATCTCTGTAGTCTGCTCTAAAATACGCAATCAAACAGTGCAGGCAACCCATGCTGTTCTGTGAATGAGACGAGCTATTGACTGATGGCTTTCTACTGCCAAATCATATTATTACAGCAAACATGTCGGTAGTTTGGCATCTGTTCTCTGAACAACAAGGAGAGGCTCATTCCGACATTGACTTCTGTTTTCGTTTTTCGCGATTTCAAAATAAAAGCGCGAGCTAAGCGTTGTTAAAAATGAATGACACGTCGCTAGTCAACTAACACAGCTTGTTTTGTGAGCCCGCTAACAATGTAAAGTAGTGTTATAGTTAACTAGGTAACAAGGTAAAGTAGTGTTCTAGTTAACTAGGTAGCAGTGGGGATTACTCACCCAATCCATGCATTGCAATAGTTTGGCTTGACTAGCGAGTGTGATGTGATTTTCAACAATGTTGAAATGTATTTCCTTTTTTTAAATAAATGAACATTTGAAGAGTCAGAAGTGTTCTCTTTGTTGTGTTAACAATAGTGATGTAAGTTAGATTTGGTGAGATCACTATGGAATATTAAATCATCAATCTTTGCTCACTACATAGCCTTTCTTACCTTCAGGTGTGCATGAACTACAGGTTATCAACTGTGAAATTATATCTGTTCTCATATCGGTTATCATATCGGTTATCGGCCACGAGAAGCGGGTAAACATCGGTTATCGGTATCGGTTGGAAAAAATGCATATCGTGCATCCCTAAGGGAGACAGTATAGCGTAGGGCGTTAGGACTAGGGACGTAGCCCGTTCGGAGACAGTATAGTATAGGGCATTAGGACAGGGGACGTGGTCCTATGGAGACAGTATAGTATAGGGCATTAGGACAGGGGACGTGGTCCTATGGAGACAGTATAGTATAGGGCGTTAGGACAGGGGACGTGGTCCTATGGAGACAGTATAGTATAGGGCATTAGGACAGGGGACGTGGTCCTATGGAGACAGTATAGTATAGGGCGTTAGGACAGGGGACGTGGTCCTATGGAGACAGTATTGGGCTAGCAGCCACTCACGTCCACAGAGTCGTCTGTCTCAGGTGTGTCTGGGTTCCCACTGTCATAGCTGCTCAGCTGGGCCATTTCTGCAGGGAGAGAGAGAGAGGGGAGGAAGACATAGGAAGCCATGTTACATCAAGGTATTCGTCTAAACGCACAAAGACAATTGGGATACGATCCACATAAGCACAAGAGCTATAGCCAAATCCAACCCTTTAAGAAAAGCCCTATATCTCCACTGAACCCCATCCAAATTGCATATAGTACAGACCCGTGGGAACCTTGCTATGCGCAGGGATGCTTCACTAAATAAACTGACCTATGTGCTGAGACGTCATCCTACGGGGCACCTGGGAAGGTGTGGCGGGGGTCATAGCATCGAAGGTCTGAGGCCCGGTAGCCCATGGAGACGTGGTGGTGTCGTCGGGCGTGTTCTGGAAGTGCTGAGGTTTCGCCTCAGGTTCGAGGGTAGCCAGGTGATGAGTGGGTCTCAGCTGAGCTGAGGAGTATTGGGCGGTTCCACAGTCCTGGGTCTGTGGAATGTGAGAAGCCATGAAGAGTCCAGGTGGGGGAGCAACCTGGTAGGGTAAGTTAGGTAGGAAGTCTGGGTCGGGAACGGCGCAGACGCTGGCCATCCTCTGTGGCATGTTCCGGTTGGTTCTGAGAGCCTGGCGCTCCTCCTTGCTCTGGGCCAGGGCCACGTACAGGGGCTTGGTGGCCACGATGCGGCCGTTCATCTCGGTCACGGCCTTGGTGGCCGCCTCGGGGGAGGAGAAGCACACGAAGCCGAATCCCTTGCTGCGTCCTTCCTCCGTCATCATCACCTTCGCGCTGGTGATGGTTCCGAAGCGGGAGAACTCTTTGTGCAGTTGGTCGTCGTCCAAGCGGTCGTGCAAGTTCTTCACGTACAGGTTGACACCCTGCTGGTAGAGAGAGAGCATGTTTAGTGAGATGTTTTTATACCTCAAATACATCAGCAATGTTTACCGAGACTATCAGCTTCTTTTTCTTATACACATAATAATGTTAGCTGTAGCTATCTCACCCAGTGACTAACACTGACAGATATTGACAGCTGTCAATCTAGAGGGGGAGTGGTTGTGTTACCGCCCATTAGCTGGCTGTGTGAAGGTGTGAAAAACAACCAACTCTTTAAACAGCTTTTTCTCTGGATTGTGATTGTATGACACATCATTCGAAAGCGTACAATCTGTAGTTTAAGCACATGTAAAAAAAACTACTGAAAAATGACTTTGCCTACTGGTTGCTTTGACTACTTTTCACCAGCAGCTGTCACAGTTTTTCCTTCATAAACACACACCTGGTATGTGGTCCTGTGGCCTGTGTGCTCAAACTGGCTCTTCAGGACAGCCTGGCGCTCTCCTCTCTTCTGGGCCCGGCCCACGTAGACCCGCCTCCCGTTTATCTCCTGGCCGTTCATCTCCTCGACGGCCCTCTTGGCGTTCTGGTGCCTCTCGAAGTTGACGAATCCAAAACCCACGGATCTACCAGCGCCATCAGTCATGACCCGGACGCTCAGGGCCGGTCCGAATCTCTCAAACCTCTCCTTCAGGCGTCGGTCGTCCATACCCTCCCCAAAGTTCTTGACGTACACGTTAGTGAACTCTCGCTCTTTGCGAGACTTCCAGTGTCCGACAAACACTTTTTGGTCGTTCAACAACGTGCCGTCGAGTCTCTCGATAGCTCTCTCTGCGGCCTCCTGGGTGTTATACTGGACGAAGCCGAAGCGTTTAGAGAAGCCGTTCTCGTCAGACGCTACCTTGCAGGAAAGGATGTCCCCGAACACGGAGAACGTGTCGTAGAGGTCCTTGCTGTCGAAAGCCTTCGCTAAATTCTTGATGAAGATGTTGCCGACTCCACTGTTCCTTCTAGAGGGGTCACGCTGACACCACATGATGCGCATGGGTCTCCCGTTGACGTCGTCGAAGTTCATGGTGTCCAAGGCGCGCTCGGCGTCAGCTCGCTGTTGGAAGTTGACGAAAGCGTACCCGAGAGACCGGCGTGTCCTCATGTCCCTGCACACTCTTATAGAGGTGATCGGTCCAGAAGGGCTGAATTTCTCACATAGCATTCCTTCAGTGGTGTCCATGTGGAGATCTCCTACATACAAGGAGGCCGTCGGTTGAATAGGCGCACTAGGATTCATTGTCTGGTGACTTTTCGGATAGCGAGAGTTGAAGAAAAACGGTGAGAAGAATGAATAACTAATCTATCTATCTAGCTCTTCACAGAGGAATGGCAGGTAAATTAACGTCATGTGTACCACTGCAGCTGGATTCTAGAACCCCAGCTGCATGTTCTTCATTGTTCTGCATGTTCTAACTTTGGTCATTGTTACATCACAAAAAACATTTACAGGAGGCTGCAATCCGTAACTGGACCCTCTAAATCAAAAATCAGATTAAAAGACCCGAACTACCCACTGTAAATACTTTGTGTTTTGTCCCCCGCCCCCACCTGTGGTGAATGTCCCCACCTGTCCTACCCGCTGTACATACCTTATGCTTTGTTGTATTGTTCTTCCCATGATGGATGTATGTTTATCTTGTAGATAGTACTAGTTATTTTTTTGTCTGTCTTACATGTAACGATGAATTGAGAATCAAGGACCCCAATTGAAATAAGCCAGTGGCTTTCTTGGGTTTTTATCCTGTTAGTTGACCTTGTATGTAATATGTACTTTCATGTACCTACTGCTGCAAATCTTCTAATAAAGTTTTCAATCAATCAATCAATCAAACAGACCATAGCCAGGGTCCATTTTGTATAGAGGTCAGCAAACCCATATTAAGAATAATAAAGTTTATTTGTATAGCACTTTTCCTGCAAACGTTGCAGCTCAAAGTGCTTAGGCTATATTAATAAATGTATATGTGACATGAGACTCACAGACTACTGTTGGAAAAGTTATATGATGCAAAATGATAATTAGCTCAATTCCACCATCTTGTGGTCGAAGATGGATATGAGATCATGCTGCCAACATGTTGTTCACGTTCACCGCCAGATAGAAAAGAAACTGCAGGTATCTGCTGCCCCCTGGTGGACATTTATCATCATTACAACATTGTCCAACTAGACTTGGGATGTCTAATAATTTAGACATAATTTATAATTTCTAGATTAATAAACCTCAATGTTTCCTAGAAATAATGAGAATAATAACTCATTATAACCAAACAATGTAATTTAATAATGATTTTGCCATACAAAACATCTGTGCAAAAATCTTCAGACAAATACAAAGACAAGGCCTCTTGGTCAATAGAATATGCATGTAAACCTCTGTAATGAATACACTGTAATCTAGAAAAAGACGTTTGAAAAGACTGTCTTAAAATTAAACTGATACAAAACAATAAAAACGAGTGATATTTTGCCGAAACACAAAATAACAAGTCCCAAGATTCACAGTCTTGTGTTAAAGTGGTTTTTGAACTGTTATACACACACATACAAATTCATAAAACGTCAGAGGATACCTGTATAAAACTCCAGATACCTAGGTAGGTAAAACTGCTGTAGAAGAGATATAGGAGAATCGTGGACGTCAAAAACAAAACAAAAGCTTATTACAGGACAGCTTTGTACCTCTGAACAGTATAGGACCACCACACTTAAATCTAGAATCATACACAACAGTAAGCCCTCTGGGAAAAACGGTACACAAATGAACATGATCATCTTCATTGACTTTGTACCCTGATTAAAGATCAAGAGACACCTAACATGGTGGACGTGTGGAGCTAGTTGTAGGCCTATACTAAGGTAAGCAAGACAAAATGTATGTGTGTTTGAACTGGTTAGTGAAATGCCATACGATAACTCATTCTATCTTGATGTATAAACAAACTAAAAAGAAGTACTGCATTACTACTTACGTACAAGCAACTAGCCAAGTTCTAAGCTATTCGCTAAGTTCTAAGCTATTCGCTAAGTTCTAAGCTATTTGTGTGAATTCCATTATGGTTGCTCTGGTATAAGGCCACTGTGAAGTGAAGTGCTACCAAAGCTAAACCGATGATTGTCTAATGCTGCATTCAAGTGCTCCTCAAAAACTAGGAAACATCCAGATTTTTGTTGTTGTTGAAAATATAGAACTTTTCTGACTCTGCAAATTGCTTTCCTCTGCGAATTCAGAGTTTTCCACTCTGAGCTATCTCGGAGCCTTCCTGCACAAATTAATGTTAAATCTGGGGAGCTCTGAGTTTCCTGGGAGCACTTGAACGCACCATCACTGTACAGGCAAAGGGTGAGTCTGTCTTTGTATCAAATAGCTAGTTGCATAGCAACAAACACATTCAATTGAGGTGAATTCTACTATAATGCAGCTTCTTCTATGAATGCTCTGGTGTGTTCACTCTGAGGAAAAAAAGGTGCTAGAACCAAAAAAGGGTTCTTTGGCTGTCCCTGTGTAGTAGAAGCCTTTGAAGAACCCTTTTGGGTTCCATGTAGAACCCCTTCCAGAGAGGTTTCCAAGTGGAACCCAAAAGGCTCGTACAAAGAACCCCAAAATGGGTTCTACAAAGCGTTCTGGGAGAGCAGAGGAACGCCTTTTGTAATCCTTTTTTTCTACGAGCGCATGGAAGGAACGTGACTTTATCCCTGTATCTTCGGATGCTTTCGATCCATCATAGACAATCTGAGATTATTAAGACATGACTGATCATTGAGCCCAAGAGGCTGTGCATTTCTCACACATCATTCAAATAGAGAATTGATTGATCAAAGACTGCATAGCCTAGCTCAGCCAATGAGAGCCATCTTGCATAGCTTCAACCAGATATGACACATGATGGAAAGGGAGGAAGACAGCATGGAGGCTAGTGAAGCACTGGTCTGCTTCAGCCTTGTGTATGAGTAAAGCACCTAAACATGTACTGTATGCTCAGGTCTCGTGTCTTCATATCTCCTGTGACAGTATTTCCACTCTGACATGATGAAAGCGTCACGGTCACATCATAGTACCAGGGTTGGGGCTCCAATCCACGTCAAATTCAGTAAATTTCACAAAGTTAACTGACGGTCTGATTCCAATTCAATTCATTGAAAAAAAAAAATCCTCATTGAAAACCATAGAGGAAATGGAATTGAACCCAAGGCCCTGAATAATACAGTAACAGAGACAGGACCTGTGATCATGGACAGTAATACAGAACCCTGCGTGGAGGAGAGGAGAGAGATAACAGGGAGAGCTGGGAGGATGACGAGGCAGAGAGGATATGAGTGTTATTGTATAGAGTTCTGCAGGGCCTCTTTCCTCTGGGGGGGTGGGGGGGTGGGTCCATACTGAGGGAGCAGGCTGCTTTGAAGTCAGATCACATGTCCCCTGTGGGAGGGGGAGGGGGGGATTAGGGATTAGGAGAGCAGGGCCTGATGGCAGAGGCAGATGTGCTGACGCAGGCTGAGGCTTCGTACGTAGCGCTACGGAGGTGGTGAGCTAGCCCTGTCTTTGGGGGGCTACAAAGCCCAGATGTAGCCCCCTCACGCCATACCACCAGGAGGTTCTCGTGGGTTGAGTCTGTGGCATCCATGCAAAAGCTTCCCCGGGTTCAAACCCCGCCGGTGGCACATGCCCACGCTGTCCGATCAACACGACACCCAGCCGCTCCAAGGCTCCTGAAGCCCCCCCCCCCCGCCAGTCCAGACGTCCACACACTGCCCCCCTGTGGAGATCTGAGGGAGCGGACTCCCGACAGCGCTGTGTCTCTCACAGTCATTCGGCTGATGTGTGTGTGTGTGTGTGTGTGTGTGTGTATGTGTGTGTGTGTTGACACACCTGAGCTTCATCAGGGATGGGCCTGGTTATAGCTTCATCACGGCCGTTGAGATTCAGAACCAGAGAACAGGACAGGCTTACTCTCCTTTTTTTTTTTTTTTTACATTTCCTTAATAAAATGGTTCTTTTGAATATAAATCTTTGCATTTCATTCAGGATTTATATACTGTATTTACACAAGTAAAAAGTTGCGACGTCAATAATAATAATAATCATTTTCAAAACAACAAAAAAACCCAACAATTAAAACCCATCAGCTCCGACAGGTCAGCGCTAACGTAGTGTTGTTGCCTACAGGTCAGCGGAGATGACCGTGTCGGAGTACAGGTGTCTGCTGGCGTCAACCAGCAGGGCCGACGCCTGCGAAGGGTCCATCTGCATCTGCTGCAAGGCCTTCTGGGACATGTGTCCGTACACCTGCATGGTCCCGCCCCCGGGCATGGCGGAGATGGCCACGCAGTGAGAGAGCAGGGGCGTGTTGGCGTCCTGATTGGACCCCGTGGACGGCACGCTGGTCACGTGACCGGTGCTGGTGGAGCCGCTGGCGCTGCTGGGGGACCGGCTCTTGGGCGGGGGGAGGTGCTGGTGCTGGTGCTGGTGCTGGACCACCCGGGTCGGGCCCTGCGGGGGGAAGTGGGCCGCGGGGAAGGCCGCGTACCCCTGGGGGATGGGGTACCCGTTGACAGGGATGAAACGCTGGTTCTGGGCCGCCATCTGGGCCGCCATGGGGGTCCAGCCTGCCATCTGGCCCGGCGGGTGGGGCATCCCCTGGGCCGGGTAGAGGTACCCAGCGGCCGTGTGTGCGTAGGCGCGGGGGTTGCTGAGGTTGCTGACGGGGCTGGCGCTGAGGGAGGTGGTCTGGGTGGTGGCGTTGCCCCCTCCTCCGGACGGCGTGCTGGAGCTGGCGTGGGACGAGAGGCCCTCCCAGGCCCGCAGGCGCGCGTGGATGTCCTTGAAGCGCGGCCGCCGGGCCGGACCCTCCTGCCAGCACTCGGTCATCAGGCAGTAGACGCGGGCGGGGCAGTCCTCCGGGCAGGGCAGCAGCTGCCGCTTGCGCGCCATCTCCATCACCTCCTGGTTGCTGAAGCCGTAGTAGGGCTGCAGGCCGTAGCTGAAGATCTCCCACAGCACCACGCCGAACGCCCACACGTCCGAGTCCGAGGTGAACTTGCCGTAGGCGATGGACTCCGGGGGCATCCAGCGGATGGGCAGCAGCGCCTTGGGCTGGACGCGGTAGTAGTCCGAGGCGTAGATGTCCCGGGACAGGCCCAGGTCCGAGATCTTGACGTGGAGCTGCTCGCCCACCAGGACGTTGCGCGCCGCCAGGTCCTTGTGGACGAAGAAGTGGCTGGACAGGTACTCCATCCCCGCGGCCACCTGGATGGCCAGGTGCAGGAAGTCGCCGTGGTCCAGGCTGGACTTGACCGTGCCGTCCTCGTCGCTGCTGCACCCCACGTCCGAGTGCGGCGAACGCATGATCAGGAACTCGTGCAGGTCGCCCTGGTTGAGGAACTCGAAGAGCATGCAGACGGGCTGCTCCTGGGTCACCACGCCCAGCAGGCAGACCACGTTGTGGTGGTGCAGCTCGGCCACCGACGACGCCTCCTGCTGGAAGTCGCCCCACAGCTGCGGGGAGGAGAAGTCCTTCAGGGTCTTGATGGCCACCAGCTGGGCGTGCTCCATGCCGGGCAGGTACAGGTGGCCCTTGTAGATCTTCCCGAAGCCGCACTCGCCCAGCTCCTCCATGAAACGCACGGCCGACAGGGGCAGCTCCTTCGCCTTGGTCTGGGATGGGGAGGGGGGGGGGAGAGAGGGAGAGGAGGGGGAAGAGAGAGTGTGGAGAGAAAAGAGGGGGGAGAGGGGTGAGGGAGAGGGACAAAGAAAGAGAGAGAGAGAGAGAACGATATTAAAAAACAATGTTTCCAACCTGCTCAATGTTCGTAATTATCCTGGTATGGGTTTGTGTGGACCTTCAAACTTAACCAGGCTAAAATTGGTGTGCCGGTTATAATTGGAGGAAGGCAAACTGCCTAATGTAACAGAGAAAGTTCAAATATGTGTGTGTGTGTGAGAGAGAGACAGAGAGAGATATTGCCTAGAGAGTATGTAATTATCCATTACTCTCATACTGTATCCATTATCTAATCTCCTCAGCTCCGCTCTTCAATAAATCACTTCAGACTGAGACAGAAAATGCATAAATGCTCAAACGCCAGGACCCGAATCTGGCAATGTGCTCGCAACTCAAACAACCCTTTGAGAAATTGCATGTAATTAATTTTCTTTGCGATCCCTAATGTGGAATGAAAGTGACCCAGTAATAACAAAACTAAGTAAACCTCTCATGATGACAGACAACTGGGATTAACCGCCCAGCTGGGATTGAACAATGAGAATAGGGGAGAGGGGTAGGGGGTAGGGGGGTAGGGCGGGGGGGGGGGGCAAGAGGCCTTTCTTAGAACCCAAGAGATGGCAAACTCCCCCTTTACCCTAGCATGTGTGGACTACACCCCAACACCACTCAACACCAACTCCACTAACCATTCTGTCACACCCCTGGGAGTGTGTTCATCTGTTCAGACCAACAATATGGAATTGTTGTGTTGTGGGATATAATTGATTCTTAATACATTTAGTAGAACTTATAAAGCACAAAGAGCTTAGATCAATTGTCTCCAAAGAGGCCTTTTATTAAGCCAAGTTACATGAGCGCAGAGAGAAATGAGCAGACCAATAAGCAAGAAGCAATGGCCCAAAAGCAAGAAGCCCCCAACGATGGGTGGGACTCGTATTTATAGACCTGTCCTTGATCATGAGGTCACTATTCTTGTAATCATATTATACAAATCTGTGGTTACACAAGTTATGGGCCCTGTCCATAGTCAGCATTATTCACTGGGCCACAGATCTTGGCCCATCCCTTACAGGAAGGAAATGGGCCTTCCTTGAGTGCTAGATTCACCACTACTGTAGAGAGACTTTTCTCAGTATAACATGATATAAAACCACAACAGTTGTTCAATACTGAACACACTATTTGAAGCCTTGTTGTTCCATAACTGGTTCTTATCATTCAAACAGACTTCTCGCCTCTCCTCTGTACTCTGGCCAGGTGATTGGGGTGGGCGGGCGGGCGGGGGGGGTTTAGGGGGAAGGGAGGGGGGATATAAAACGGGTGGGAAGATGAGCGATTCCAGGAACTGACAAATGAAATTCCTGACAGAGGCCACAGTCAGCTAGACGGTGTGTGTGTGTGTGTGTGTAGGGGGGGGGGGGGATGTTACTGTTATGAAAGGGACAGATGTTTTTGGTTTCGGGTCGTTTCCCCGGGAGTCAAATGTGGCTCATCCTCTTCGCACCGCGACGGGGCGGGGCGGGGCGGGGCTCGTTGTCACGAACCACGACCCCTGGGTGACCCGGGAGCAAGGCCTGCTGGGTAGCAGTGACACCGAGGAGGAAGCGGAGTGAGGGGAAAGGGAGGAGGGAGAGAGGGGGGGGGGGGGGGGGTAGAAGTATTTCGGGATGCCAGACCACAAATACTTCACGGTCTGAGTTTGTCTGTGACCCGGTACCGTATTGCTACGGGCCGATACGCATCAGTGATGATGTGATAAGGACTTGAATGTCCCTTCCCCCCTACAGTAGCCTCCACACAGCCAGGCCACAGCTGTGTCTTTGAGCTGGGTCCCTGGTCTAACAGCATGGGTTTATAGAGTAGCCAGGGGGAGGCTGGTGGAGGTAGAAATCGAAGGACGGGCTCATTGTAATGCAAGGAATGAAAATGAGGAATGGATTCTGTTCCATGCATTACAATATCCTCCTGTTGTCCTGCAATACAAAGACTTCCAGTAAGAGAGAGAGAGATGGAAGGGGAGAGAGAGAGAGAGAGAGAGAGAGAGAGAGAGAGAGAGAGAGAGAGAGAGAGAGAGAGAGAGAGAGAGAGAGAGCTGCAGCTG
>NC_137674.1:98189628-98192128 GCF_963989245.1 Nansenia antarctica | reverse complement strand
GCGCGCGCGCACACACATATACACACACACACACTCACACACACACACACGCACGCGTACTCACGACAGAGAAACATCCGTCTCACGTGCTTATAATGCGTTATAACTCCCCCCCCCTTATAGCTCCACCCTGAGTCCCCCCCGGCCCACATGTCTCACCACAGACGGGGATGTCACACAGCTCCATGCGGACCCCCTCGTCCAGCGTGAAGCACCAGGGGCCTTCGTGCTTGTGGCCCGGGTTACGGCAGTAGGAGTGGCCGCCGTTGAGTTCGACGTAGCGGAGGGCCAGGTAGGTGTGGCTGTGGGGGTACTGGGAGTTCCACGGCTGGCACTGGCGACCAGACTTGGTCATGCTGACCGTGCCGCGGTAGTCGTTGCCGCTGCCGTTGAAGCACTTGTGGTCTGGTGTCAAAGGAGCGCAAAACACGGTTGTTAGATCAGAGGGGCCGAGAGACTAATTATAGAGAGAGAATTAGGTTATTAGCTTAGATTAGGTTCTACTTTTTATTGTCATACTGGCACAGAAAACAAACACTGAGACAACGAAACGTAGTTTGGAATCTAACCAGATGCAAAATAGTGCATGGTGCAAAAGCCATGATTATGTAGACAGTGCATGGGAAGAGAGTATACCGTATTACAGTGAATGATATGACTTGACTGTTGTTGATGGGTTTGACTGTGGGTTTGACTGTGATTGACAGTGGCTAATTGATATCCAGTAATTATCGATGAAATCAAAGTTGAAAGGTGGCTATGAAAGGCCTAATGGCTAATGGCTAAAGAAGTGTCTCCTGAGAGACCTGCTTCCCCTTATACTACAACATAAATGTATGTTACTTATTGATAAAAATATCACTTTATAGCGATGAGAAATCATTGAAAATCAACAGCAGTTGTCAACAACACCTCACTCTTACTGGACTCGACTTCTGCTGTTGATGACAGTTTCACGAGTAGACTACCGGCGTACGAAAGGAACACCGTTAACACATAATCAGCCATGACCCTAACCCCTGTGAGTAATTTGACCCCTGAGACCAGATTTCAGGACCCTCCTTTCATGACTTTTCCTAGATATATATACCACCCAGTATCCTTACACTTTCAAAATCACATCAGGATAAGCTAGTATGAAGCTATTTTGCTATTTTTCTGTGTAGGAAGCAGGCTAATTTACAAGCGGCCGACTAGTGGTCGTTGTGTGATAGCTGATTTTTCTTTTAGTAGGTAAAAAGGCACAGCTGTTCTAGTGTTAACCCTCCTTACTCTTGTTGATGGGTTCGGCCATGGGGATGCCGATCCGGAGGCAGTTGGCTGCCTCGGGGCTCTCGAAGGCGGCCAGGTCCTCGCAGTTGGGCAGCTTGAGGCGTTTGAGGATGATGGGGTTGGAGCGGGCGATGATGTACTCCGTCTTGCACAGGTCGTTCTCCAGGATCTCGCACTCGTCCTTGCACAGGTCCCGGGGCTTGTCCGCCCCCGAGCTCCGGTCGCACGTCGGGAAGGCGAAGTGGCAGAGGGACGGGATGGCGAACTGGGAGCAGCGGTCCGACAGGTGGTTGGACGTGCCGATCATGGTGAAGGCGGCTAGGCGGGGAGAAGTGGAAATGTGGTGTCAGGGATAGCAGAGGTGGTCGAGGTTGGAGGAGGGTCATGCGTACACGGACAACACAGCATTCACCAGGTGACGGACAGCACACGTGTCGGATGTCATTCAAATGGACTGCACTTATATAGCGCCTTTATCCAAAGCGCTTTACAACGGCCTCTCATTCACCCATTCACACACACATTCACACACCAATGGCGGCAAGCTACCATGCAAGGCGCCGCCGGCCCGCTCACTGGGAACAATTTGGGGTTCAGTGTCTTGCCCAAGGACACTTCGACATGTGGCCAGCCGGGGCTCGAACCGCCGATCTGCCAAACTTGCGCTCATTAGACGCCGCCTCTACCTCCTGCGCCCCAGCCGCCACAGCCGTATTCCTTTCCATGCATCACAATGAGACGTGTCCTTCCGGTCTGTCTACCTCCACCAGCCTCCCCTAGGCAGAGTGACAGCCATACCTTAGAGGACTGCATCACTGAGAATCAGAACTTTTAGGAACGTTTTTTCCCGTCGAGTCAGTCAGCCACGTGGGAAGCTCCCAGCGTTCCTAGCTCTGAGAAGCCTCTCTGGGAAGCCTCTATTGAAGACCTCTACTCTAAGGGTACAATCATGGAGACATGGGCGGACTGAGGATATGACAGGGCCTGTCTGGGACGCTGACTAACGGGGAAAGTACGTGCTCTCTGCACAGTTCCGTTTCGGTTTTGGACTGGCGACCACAGACCCACACACACACACATGCACAAGTGCACGCACACAGACACACACACACACACACAGTGACAACTCCGACAGACTCAACTCTGACCGGCCACATGTCTCCAGGGAAATAAGCAGGGTGAAGGACAATGACTAACACAGAACGACAGACATAGAAAACACACACTC
>NC_137674.1:98169628-98182128 GCF_963989245.1 Nansenia antarctica | reverse complement strand
TACATTTTAAAATCTTTATTATCTAGAATAATTACATTTGTGGTTTTTTTCCTCATTGCTTGTACATTTGCCACTATCTTACCGATGATTCGCAAGGCATTCTGGGATTTTGCATAACTCTCTGTTTGTAACTCCGTTTAGAGTGTGCATCTGAAAAAACTTAGTTTGGAGGGCTATGTAGACCTTTTGTGAACGCACAAAACGGAGGGGTAGGGCTAAAATGCATGGCCAAGTAGTGAATTGGGATTGGGCCAAACTCAAGTCATTCAGTGGAGTGAGAGACACATGCCCAGCTATATGACACTGTGACATCACAGAAACAATTAATAATGACAGGTGTGTCAAATCAGGTCAGATAAGACTGAGGCTGCGTCCTGCCCCCTTTTCAGAGCCCAGAGATATGTGGCGTTCATGTGCTCTCAGAACTAGGAAACTTCTCACTTGAAAACTCAGAGAGTATCAGAATCAATCAATAGGACACTACACAAAATAACTTAATTGAAGTTCCATGTTGATGATATTGATGTTGATGATTATGTTCCATGATCTGTAGATATACTGTATATCATATTAATGGAATCGTGGAAAGAGAGAGAGAGAGAGAGAGAGAGAGAGAGAGAGAAAGAGAGAGAGAGAGAGAGAGACAGAGAGAGAGAGAGAAAGAGAGAGAGAGAGAGAGACAGAGAGAGAGAGAGAGAGAGAGAGCTTGTCTAAACCCCATCACTCCACACTCTGAGCCTCTGACCTCTGACCTCACAGCATCACACATCCACTGAGCCCTGGGTGGTGAGGGGGTGGAGGAGGAAGAGGAGAGAGAGAGGGGAGGGAGTCGGGGGAGAGCTAATAGGGCTCCAAACACAAACCCTGCGTGTGTTTACAGACGCTCAACTGAGTGATTTACTAAACAAAGCGAGTTGAGGGGTCAAGCTGTTAGGAGCCCATTACAACTCAGGAGTCAGCCGGGGCAAGAGAGAGAGAGAGTACTTCGTGAAAACACAGTAGGTTTGTTTTTGTATTCACTGACCCCTTCGTGTGTACAGATCCCTCAAAAACAAACAGAGCTGGCAGAGAGAGGCTGGGGAAGGTGCACAAGAAGGGGGGAGAGAGAGAGAGAGGGAGGGAGAGAGAGAGAGAGAGAGAGAGAGAGAGAAAGTGAGTGGCTAGAAGAGAGTGAGGGAGGGAGGGAGGGAGGGCTGGAAACAGTTTGGAGAAAGCGCTCCAGGCGGTGTGGTAGAGGAGTGCTCTTAAACAAATCTAACGCCGTTGTCAGGGCCGTTGTCAGGGCCTCGTTGTCAGGGCCTCGCCACGGAGCTCTGAGCTTCCTCACGCCAAACACACCGCCTGGATCTCATTCTCCTTGGCCTTCAGCGAGGAATCCAAACATCCCATATCCACTCCCAGTCAAATAGCATGTTAGTGGATAACTACAGGGAGAGCAGGAGCAGGGGGGGGGGGAGCAGACGCCCCCCAGGTGAGGTACGCCTGACGGCACGGGGTGTCCCCTCTACTTTACGGCTTGATTTACCGCCGCACGGAGAACGATCACAGATCACAGACCGCGATCGGATCCCAACAAAGGCAGCTATTTCAGGAACTTGAGTACACATGTTTTGGCTGAACGCACATGCTAGACATACGGCGAGCGTGACTCGCACGGAATGCAGGGTAATCCTTGACAAGAGTGATTAGGAGTCACTCAAGGCATATATAGTCTGAGGGAGGAAAACACAGCCGCACCGCATGGACCTGAAAGGAGTCCGCCTGCGTACATAATCTCCTCCTTCTGTAAAAAACTGGCTGCCTTCGTTTGGAGGTAATGTTTTTTTTGCTACGAGAACAGATTATTAATAGAGATCATTAAAGGAGAAGAAAAACAACTCGGGGCCTAAAAATAGTCAACACACACTCTCTCTCTCTCTCTCTCTCTCTCTCTCGAACACACACACACACACACACACACACACACACACACACACACACACACAGGAGAGTGCTTGTGATCTCCCTATAAAACTGAATTTATGGGCCACCCGTCCTCTTAAAACAAAGGGGAATAAGTCATCATTCACCCTGAGAGGAAAGCCAAAGACCAACTCCCAGACCCCTCAATCATATTTAAAGTTTCCCAATGTGTGCCCTTCTGTGTTGGTGGGAGAAAATCATAATGGGTGGTGTGTGTGTGTGTGTGTGTGTGTGTGTGTGTGTGTGTGTGTGTGGAGGGGGGGGTGTCAGACACAGATACAGTATGTACCTGGAGGACACTCTGGGGCCTGAGGGTTCAAGTGAAATAAGCTCTGTGTGTATCCAGTCTACAATACACATCCAAGCAACACGGACACTGATCAGAACCGACTTTCTGGATAATCTGATCAGACCATCTGGATCAGCTAAACCCGACAATAACAATAGCCTCGCCTCAGACTACCCACTCTGCCTAAATCCTTCCTGCCGTCCCCCAGACGCGGTCTGTCACACGATCCCCTTCTCCTAAGGCTACAGGTAAAAGGGGCTTTGTGGTTGACCCTGGGAGCCGACCCACCTACACACTCACTACACACTCAGCTGTGGACCACTACACACTCACTACACACTCACCTGTGGACCACTACAATCTCACTACACACTCACCTGTGGATCACTACAATCTCACTACACACTCACTACACACTCACTACACACTCACTACACACTCAGCTGTGGATCACTACACACTCACTACACACTCACTACACACTCACTACACACTCACTACACACTCACCTGTGGACCACTACACACTCACCTGTGGATCACTACACACCAGTGGAGGCTCCTCCATAGAGGTGGAGGAGGCCTGGCCTCCCCAATAATTTGAGAGAAGAGAGAGAGATTTTAAAAAGCAATAATTATATTTTTTATTTTTTATTTATTTAACAAAAAAAATATTTTAAATTGTTTTATATTAATATTATTTATTAATATTATTTCCGTTTTGTTCATAAATATTTTCCATGGCTAAAACCCAATATTGCAATTGTAAAGCACCTACAGGCCAGAATCCCTATCCGTTTCTATTGAAGGAGGCCAGGCCTCCTGTCGAAAAGTCCAGGCCTCCTGTTGGAAAGTGGTTTCTCATAGAAGTCAATGTAATGCAATTTTTTCATGGCAATATGTGATTGGCCCATCACTGAAAATGGGTGGGAACAGGAGGCCTCTCCTCCGTCGTAGTACCTTTTTTCCGCCACACGCGTGTATGAGTGCTGTTCTGCAGGATACATATTAGAAATGAGTCCAGGGCTGAATGATTGACATTTTGTCAGGCAAAATGGATGTGAGAGAGGTACATGCAACAGGTGCTTGTGGTGGTGGCATGGGTCCGAATCCAGTGGGAGAGGAGGATGGGTTGAGTTAAGTTTTTTTAAATTGTTGAAATCCTGCAAGTTGAAATCCAGCAAGTTGAGTTGAGTTGAGTTGAGTTAAGTTTTTTTTAATTGTTGAAATCCTGCAAGTTGAAATCCAGCAAGTTGGCTTGCTGATATAACTTTAATATTGGGACAAACCTGTGGAGTGGAGTCCTGGAGAGAGCATGCCGCCCCTCAGCTAAACCAGAGGTGAGTTGAACTAATCAGATGTCTCTACCAGTGTTACACCACTAGTTCTCAGTAGTAATAACACTCCATTGCATGTCTGTGTTTCTCAGCAGATGAAGCCAGCTGGAACCAGTACTGTCCTCACAACATTTAAACAAATAAATATTTATATTATATTGAATAAAACTACATTTGATAAAGAAACTGTTACGTATCTTTTTTATATGCTAAACGTGATTAAATTGATGATTACATGTTGAAGCTGTAGAAGAAGAAGAATGAAAAATGTAGGCTAAAAATTGTTTTTTAACCACATAATTATCAAATTCCTGCCTTTGACACATGTTCACTGGGCATTTATATTACATCCAAATGTCATTTCTCAACTTAATTATCAGGCAGGCTCATAGACTTACAGCAATGTCATTTCTTCAGGCAGGCACATAGGCTAAGCTCTGCACAATGAATTCCATCAATCAGAACTTTCTGATTGTAGCTTACACTCCAAATAGTATGCCTTTGGCCAGCACAAAGACAGATAAGAAGAACAGGGAACATTCCATTGCGAGTGAAGCGAGCAAGCGGAAAAAATTTGGCCTCCTCAATTCTGGAAGTCACCAGCCTCCACTGCTACACACTCACTACACACTCAGCTGTGGATCACTACACACTCACTACACACTCACCTGTGGATCACTACAATCTCACTACACACTCACCTGTGTGCTTCCTGCCCCCAGGGAGACCCTACACCAGGCCTATTCAATTAGCGGCCCACGGGCCGCATGCGGCCCAGACGCGACCCCCGATTGGCCCAGCCATAAAAGTAGAGAAAAACGTATTTCGCGAGTGTTCATACTGTAGCGAACGGAGACTTGGTAGTGTAACTCGCCCCATGCGGGAATCGAACCCCGATCTCCCGCATAAACGACGACCGCGCTAACCATTAGACCAAGATAGTTAACTCCCTTGGTGGAGCTGTTAACGGGCCTCATACAGGATCGTTACCATACAATAGTAGCCTACAGAACGTGAATATAACACCAGGGCTCTCAAATGTCACGCATTGGGCGTGGCAAGGTGTGACGTGTGAGCGTGTGAACAGTCAACCCAATCAGGGCATTGTTTAATATAACGTTGCTAGACACACTTTAACAAACAATGCCCTGATTGGGTTGACTGTTGCTAGAGCGTTATATTCACGTTCTGTAGGCAGGCTAGCTAGAAGTCCGATATCAACTCCAAAAATGTCTTCGACTTTCTCCACCCTGAAACGCAAAATTGACGATGAAAACCGTCGGTTTAACCCTGCCTGGACTGAAAAATACGTGTTTATTTTACCACAAAGTCCAAATGCCAAACCGATGTGTTTAATATGCAATGAGTGCGTTGCGGTACTTAAAGATTACAATATTCGGAGGCACCACATGGAGAAACACCCGACTTTCCGGGCCAACTTTCCAGAGGGATCTCAGGAGAGGGCTGCAAAAGTGCAGAGTTTGATTGCATCCTACAATCGGAGCTGTACAACGATGGTACGGACATGCACAGCCCAAGAGAGAGGTACAGCAGCATCCCTTCGTGTTTCCTGGATCTTAGCAAAGAAGAAAAGGCCATTCACTGATTCTGAAACCATGAAAGACTGTATGCTGGCCGTCATAGATGAAGTGATAATTGACAGCAAAATTAAAACGAGTGTGTCATCTGCTATTAAAAACGTTCCCCTGTCAGACACTTCAAACATTCGCAGGGTTGAAATTCTTGCTACAGATGTGTTTGAAACACTGTTAAAAGAACTGAAGAAAGCTGATGTTATGTCTATAGCAGTAGACGAGTCCACAGACAGAACCGATATCGCACAATTGTGCATATATGTCCGTTTTTTTGACGGCAAATGCTTCCGAGAGGAATTGCTCGGTTTACTGCCGTTAGAAGGACACACAACTGGCGAGATAGTCTTTAAGAACATTTCAGAATTTTTCAAAGACAATGGTCTAGATATGAAGCGTGTGGGAATGCTTGTGACGGATGGGGCTCCATCCATGACAGGGAGAGTAAATGGTTTGACAGCACGCTGGTCCGCTGTTGCACCTCAGATAACATCCTTACACTGCATTGTGCATCAGACGGTGTTGTGCGCAAAACTCAGCGGGGAGCTTAAAACAACAATGGACAACGTGATGGCTACAATTAATTTTATTCGCTCCACTTCGAGCCTCCAACATCGCTTATTCCGCAAGCTGCTGTCAGAAATGTCTGCTGAGCACCACGACCTGCTTTTGCACAACGACGTCAGGTGGCTGTCCAAAGGCAAGGCACTGGAGCGTTTCTGTGATCTCAGAGAGGAGATTACAACTTTCCTCCGCAGCAGCAAGCAAACGAAGGCAGAAACACACTTGAATCGCATACTGGACGACAACTTCATGGCTGATGTCTGCTTTCTGAGCGACATGTTCAAACACCTGAATGACCTAAATGTGGGGCTACAAGGCAGAGACAAAACTGTGATTGATCTTGTGGAACAGACGCGCGCGTTTCAAATCAAACTGGACCTTTTCGCGGCCGACTTGTGCACCGGCAGAATGCTGCATTTTCCAACGCTCCGCAAATGCGTCTCATCCCCGGCACAAATCACAGATGTGATGACTGATTTCATTGCGAGGTTGAAAGAGAACTTTGCTGGTCGACTGGATGGGCTTGCTCTGCCCGCAGAGGTGATGGGCTTTGCCAGAGACCCGTTCACTGCTGCAATAGAAGGGGACTTATCCACCAGAGGAAAGGGAGTGGTGCCTTCCATCGACGAGGGGAAATTCGTACTTGAACTTGTTGACATGCAGTCATCCTTAACCATGGCACAGGAGCTTCGCACTAATGGACCTGCGAAGTTTTGGAGTGATGTCAACGTGCACCAGTTCCCTAACATTAAGAAAGTAGCAATCCATGTGCTCAGTATGTTTGGATCAACATACACCTGTGAAGCAAGCTTTTCACACATGAACACAATAAAAAGCAGCTCTCGTTGTTCTCTGACTAACAGTACTCTTCACCAATGCCTTCGGATTGCATTGACATCTTATGAGCCAAATGTCACTGCTCTTGTTCAGAATAAAAAATGTCACTTCTCACACTAAGAAAGTCAGCGGGGTAAGATTAGATTAGATTAGATTCAATGTTATTGTTTAACTGTAACTGTAACTTGTTTAATTGTGCACTCAAGGCATTGATGGTTATTTTCATTCAGTTAAAAGCACTTTGTGATGTGCCTGGGTCAGCTATGACCAAAATGTTTATTTTACAAAAGGACTTTTTTATTTATTTGTATATGTACACTTTTTTATGCACTTTGAGATGTGCATGGGTCAGTTGAGACCAAAATTTTGTTGTTTTACCTAAAAAATTAAAAAAGTATTGATATTAGGTTCTGTTCAATTACAGCTCTTTTATTGTGTTCAGCTATGACCAAAATGTTTATTTTACAAAAGGACTTTTTTTTTATTGGTATACTACTGTACACTTTTTTATGCACTTTGAGATGTGCATGGGTCAGTTGAGACCAAAATGTTGTTGTTTTACCTAGAAAGTGAAAAAAGTATTGCTATTAGGTTCTGTTCAATTACAGCTCTTTTATTGTGTTCAGTCAGGTCTTTTTGACGTGCCTGTGTCAGATGTTACCTAATTTAAAAGGAAAACTATAAATAAACTGCTTGTATTTCATTAGGCCTACATTCATTTGTGTTGGTTTGAAATGTGTCATTACCTGGTGCCTAGGCTACTGGTCGCTGAAAATGTCTGGCCCAGCAAAATTTCTTGGTTTTCAAATCTGGCCCAACTGAATTTGTAATTGAATACCCCTGCCCTACACTGTGCTGTCCTCTCCTGCATTCACAGGTTGAACCCATCGGGCTGGTCTCCTGGACGCAGATGAAGCCTAATCCCTTTTTTCAATATACAGAACATGATCAAAAAAATGACAAATCTCCATTGAAGACGCTTTTGTTTCAGCCTAGGATCAGTCGTAATGTGTTTCTGGGAAGCCAGCCGCTTATGTTCAGACCTCGTAGTGAAGAGACCATCAGTTACAGTAGCATTTCATTTCACCTCATACCATGACTTTATGTCATCGACTAAAAATAATAGCACAGAGTCTTTGAAGCATCAAAATGGATGCTCAAAACGTCCGGGAAATTAGCCAACGGGGACGATTCATCATTTTGGGTAGAAGTTAGGCTCAAATCTAATTATAAGGATAATACTCATGACTCTTTGAACAGCTACAAAGAAAGACATCATGAAAGGAAAGTCATGACCATGGTCAAAGGCTGCTGAGACAGACACACGCAAGCACGCATGCAGACACACACACACACACACATACACACAGACACGCACACACATAAACACATACACACACACACACGCGCACAAACACACACACACTGTACATCATGCGTGACCTTTCGTGTGGCGACGTCAGCAAGCCAGACCTCAAGTGCTCATATGAGAAGCTTCAAGAAAGAGCCGGGGGAGCTTTCACACAAAGAGAGAGTCACATATACACGCACGCACACACACTCACGCACGCACACACGCACTCACACTCACGCACACACACACACACACACACACACACACACACACACACACACACACACACACACAAACGTTGCACCACTCTAGATCGCGGCCCAGACCGGGCCTTTACTAGAAACAGAGGAGCTGTTTCATACAATAGCTAGCCCAGTCAAAGGGAGAGTAGGGACATGCTGAAGTAATGGAGCTGAAGTGTATATAACTCTGACATGTCGGTTAGTTTGAGAGAAGAGTTACAAGCTCAGAGGCTCACAGACAGACAGACAGTGAGTGCTGAGGTGGAAGGAAAGCCAAAATAAGACTTACTTTCTCTTTTCTCCTTCATGAGGCTTTTCTTTTATGATGTCGGATGTAAGAGGAATACAGTTCGTCAGCTAAAAACAATGTGGTCATTCAGGAGGGCAAGCTAACCTTGGGTTTAGTTTGTGTGTGTGTGTGTGTGTATGTGTGTGTGTGTGTGTGTTTGTGTGTGTGTGTGTGTGTGTTTTGAGGTGGAGCTTGAGGCACATACAGCCCCAAACGCATGACCCTGAGGAGAGAGAGACGCCGTGATTTACGCAAACCACAAACTTTATCTGCCTGACTCAAACCTGACCCAGGCCAGACCCGTCAGCGGGGACCTCAGACAGACGCAGGGGCTTCTGGGAGAACAGGAAACAGGAAGTGCCCTAGCCGCGGCCCCACCTCCTCCCAGCTGTCTGGAGCAGGGGTCCCTCTGGTCCTGACCAGGCTGCCCCGTCAACTGCCTGAACAATCTGGGCCTGTCTACTGGGGGAGAGGGAGAAGTGTGTGTGTGTCTGTGTGTGTGTGTGTGTGTGTGTGTGTGTGTGTGTGTGGGTGTGTGTGTGTGTGTGTGTGTGGGTGTGGGTGGGGGGGCGGTGGAGGAGGGATAAAAGATATAGGGGGTAAGAAAAGAAAGAGTAGAGATGGATGAAGAGAGAGTTTGGGGGTGATCGATCGAGAGAGAGAGAGAGAGAGAGAGAGAGAGAGATTAGGTGTTAAGTAAGGGTGGAGGGTGGAGGGTGGAGGGTGGAGGGGGGAGGGTGGAGGCGGGTGGGGGGGTACATGGGCTTCATGGTAGTTCCCTACATTGGTAGCCCCATGACGAGAGAGGTGGTAGACCACCCCCCCACCCCTCCCACCCCTCCAACCCCCAAGCCTAGAGGGTTAGCAGCCCCTCCGACCAGAGAGGTATTTAGCAGAGCGGAGTGTTGGTGAGGGCAGGGCTCCGGTTTCAGCGGCGCTGTAGCCGTGGGGAGCGACCTGTGTCAGAGGGCCTGCCCCTAGTGGGTCATGTGAAGGCTCTGATCTTCAATCAATCAACACTCAGTTAAAAAGGATCCATAACAAGGAGGCGATTGAGCTCCACGGAGGGCTTAACGAGTGACCGTGTGTGTGTGTGTGTGTGTGAGAGAGAGAGAGAGAGAGAGAGACAGAGTGTGTGTCTCTCTCTCAAAGGTCTGTCTGCTCCTTCTATAAGCTTCTAATAAGTGTGTGCGTGAGAGAGTTTGAGAGAGAGAGAGAGAGTGTGTGTATGTGTGTGTGTGTGTGTGTGTGTGTGTGTGTGTGTGCGCACACGCGTGCGGGGGGTGTGAGTAACACTAGGGTCAGTGGAAAAACTCAGTCTGCACCGGATGTGAAAAACAGAGGATAAAAATGATCTTTTTTTCTTTTTTTTTAAATGTATCTGAGACTCAGTGACCTACACAAATTCACTGAACACATAGTGCAGCGTTTATGTTTATCGGAATTAAAACAAGTCGAACCTACAGGGACCTGTATAAAAGCAAGCAGGACGTTCTACACACAAGGGCCCGGTTCTTTAACGTGAAACCGAACGGACAGAGTTGATCTAGAACAGTGTAAATCATGTGAGGCACCTGAGAGGCACAGCTCTGTTGACACTGCCACTGAGGGTTGAACGAGTGGAACGAACACCCACACTGCAATCACCATCCCTTTAACAAGCCTACCTTTTAACGAGCCTACGCTTTAACAAGCCTACTCAATACAACACAAATGAACAAATAAAGTGAGTGTCTTCAAAAGTGGCTCTATAATCAGGTGAGTACATAAATATGTCGGTCCTCTGACAAACCAATACACAGCTGTAATGGCTATATACTGTATATATATACATCACACACAAACACACACACACACACACACACACACACACACACACATTATATATATAATATATAATATAGTAGAAATGGTCAATAAGGTCAATAAGAAATGGTCAATAAAGTCTGTTACACCACCCTGTATTGCTGTTAGATGGATTTATGACTGCATTAGAGCTAGGTTAAACACACTCTCCGTTGTGCTTAGTTTGATGGTCAATAGTAGAGAATAAAAGAGAAGAGGAGAAGGAGAAGGAGAGGAGAGGAGAAGAGAAGAGAAGAGAGGAGAGGAGAGGAGAAGAGAAGAGAAGAGAGGAGAAGAGAAGAGAGGAGAGGAGAGGAGAGGAGGGGAGAGGAGAGGAGAAGAGAAGAGAGGAGAGGAGAGGAGAGGAGAGGAGAGGAGAGGAGAGGAGAGGAGAGGAGAAGAGAAGAGAAGAGAAGAGAGGAGAGGAGAGGAGAGGAGAGGAGAGGAGAGGAGAGGAGAGGTCTGGTCTTCGTTAGAACCCCCTCTCTTTGTTAAACGTGCTCTCCATTTTGCTTAGTTTGACCGTCAATGAAGAGAAGAGAAGAGGATAGGAGGATAGAGAGGAGAGGAGAGGAGAGATCTGGTCTTCGTTAGAACCCCCCTCTCTTTCTTATCCTCTCTTTCTTATCCTGCACTACAGTGTGAGTGGAGGAGGGGAAGAGAGACTTGAGGGGGAGAAAGCAAAAAGCAAAAAAAAAAAAAAAAAGGTTATTTTTGTAATTGCTTTTTTCAGTGCTGAGAGAAAAGTCCCGAGCTGGAGAGAGAAAGCTTCGGGGAAACTTTAAACAGCTTTGACAGCAAGACTGTAGTGGTATTAATCTTCTCAAACTCCCAGAAAATGTTCTATTATAAACAGTGGCTGAGACGAGGGTCTTTGGGCCATGTATAGGAGAGGCATGAAGAAAGGGCTGGCTAGCCCACGTTTCACCGTCCAAAGCCATATGTGTATGTATGTATACATCACCCTGTCTCCAAAGAGGAAAAATCTCAGAGCAGAAATCTTGTCGGTTTACATTTGACTTCACGCTATTTTGATAAGGGAAAGTTATGGATAACAGTTTCACACGTTGCTCGTTTTGCTCGAGATTCAACATGAATGGGTTTCTTTCTCTGCCCGGTCCAAAACATCGGATAGAATGGAATAAAATAAAAGAGCAGAAACATACACTCTCTCTTTTTTTCTCTTTCTCAATGTTTCTCTCTCTCTCTCTGTCTCTCTCTCTCTGCTGCTCCCCCATACGGAATTCCAGACCTGTTTTGATAGCTGACGGCCTTCTGTGGATGGTTAAATCTATGATGTCTACTTACAGCTAACCCTACCATCACCCAGCCCTAATCTGACTTGAACACTGCCATCCGGACCAAGGATCAAACAGCACACACAACCAAGTGTTAATGGCACCATCCTTCCCAGTAACACTGTTTTTCTTTCTACCCCCCACCAACCCACCCCCCACCCACCTCCTCTCTCTCTCCCTGTCTATCCCCCTCTCTTTTCCTGAAGAAGCAGGGGGGGGGGGGGGGGGGTTGGCGATGGGGGTCTGCAGCTCCAGAAGGGGCTAATTTTGGCGTCAGAGCCATTTTTCCCCCTCGTCTGTTTGTTCTGGCCTGTGAAAACATCTCGGAGGAGAGGGAGGGAGGAGAAGGAGGGAGGAGGGAGGGAGGGAGGAGGACTGTGAGAGTGAGGGTAGAGGAGGAGAGGAGGTGTGAGGGCCAGGCGCCCGCGCTCCCCAACATGACTGACAACCCACCGCCTCAACAACGCCATCCATTGTTCCCCTCCCCCTCACGCGCCAGGGGCTATACACCTCATCCC
The DNA here is from genome assembly GCF_963989245.1 of Nansenia antarctica. Classification (NCBI taxonomy): domain Eukaryota; kingdom Metazoa; phylum Chordata; class Actinopteri; order Argentiniformes; family Microstomatidae; genus Nansenia; species Nansenia antarctica. The sequence continues at coordinate 98,170,002 of NC_137674.1, read as the reverse complement.
CAGGATTCTGTTACCCCCCCCGCTCCCCACCCCAGACCCCCCACCCCCGATCCAGGTGGTCCCTCCCTGCTAGAGGAGGGGTCAAAGAAGCAGAAGAGAAAACAGTCAGTGGGTTATTAAGAGCTGTGAATGAACAGCTCCGACGCATGTACACGCAGGCCTCGCCGAGGACAGCTGAGGAGGTTAACACACACACACACACACACACACACACACACACACACACCACGCACACACACCACGTGACCACGCACACACACAGAGGAAGGAGGTGAACGTGATGCGCGTTACTAAGCGGCGTCCCCCCTTGCCGCACAGACCTGTACAGGCGTGGCTAATTGCGTCCGTCCTGCTTTCTTACGCCACGCGACAGG